>NC_056728.1:1772648092-1772695592 GCF_019279795.1 Protopterus annectens
CATTTGTTAAACTTTAATGGAATATATCCATGCGGGTAATGTATTAACTGTACAAATGTTCAGATATATAGCATTTTAATTTTCACTGGTCATCATTGTACAATAAATAATTTTGTAACATAAAACTGTGCTCATGTTACTTATGACTGCTTCTAGGAGGTGCTAGCCTTGGTAAGGCTACTGCTGGTAGTTTCCATGAAACAAGTGAAAATGCATAATTTTAGCCATTATTATTGTTTTATTCATTCACAATCAAACAACTGAGGTGTACACAGTTAATAAAGTGGTGATAGCTGGTGGTACAGAGGCAGTCTGTATATGACAATGAATGACCACTGCAATTGTTTGATCAAGGTAAGCAACCATTAATCTGGCTTTGTAGGGCAGGTGTGCAACATGTTGGAACACATTACTGTTTCCTTTTTTTAATCACAAATCAGACATCTGTGAGCACATTCAGTAAAGTGACTGTAATTGACTGGAATCAAGACATTTTATGGATAAAAGTTATGGGTCCCTACATTTCTTGATCACAGTTAAACAGTCATTGATCTGGTTTTGCAGAGGCTGTGACAGTGTGTGTGTGTGTGTGTGTGTGTGTGTGTGTGTGCTGCTATGCATGTAATGGAGTGGGGTTAGATGTGTATGAATCAGTTTAATGGACTGATGCAGGAATATGCCTTATTTTTGTTATGATGATCCAGTTTAGTCACAGTTATGGTACCAAAGAGTTAGTATATATAAGGGAGAGGGGGGTATGTAGCCCCCTCACATAAAATAACTTTTTTGCTTGGATAGGCTGGGAAACCTTATTTTGTCTTAATATGCAGTGCTACACTATGTAAACAGTTGCCATACTAGCAGTTGCTATAGTGACATAAAGAGATGGTCATTTGTTGTTTTGGATAGGCTGAGGTATAATGTTTGTTTAGTTTCTTTCTTGTAAGTGCTGTATGGGCGTGGAATGTTTTCACAGGTTGTTTCTATAGATTTGCGATGTCTAATGACAATGTATTAGCTTTTCATTTGAGACCAGAAATGTACTTGTAGGGTCTCTTAAACATCTTGCACACTGATATGATGGTGAATGCAAGTAAGAATATTTGGTGAAGTTTTCTGATAACAAATGGGTACATAATGCATTTATTTTGCAATTGTACTTGATTTTTAAGTTAGAGTCGATTGTTTATGTAATTGAAGAATATATACAATATAATCAATGTGCGTGTGTGCATGTGTGTGTATATGTTTTTTGATTTCTTTAATTAAATGCTTTTGTCCAATCACTGATTGACTGGAGTGACAAAAATATATATGTACAAACAAATATAAAAATAATGCTGGCATCCAAAATGCTGAATTTATTTGTAACACTCAAACAACAAGGAAAAAATGTAGTAAACTGGATAAGGAACAGGGATAACCAACAAATAGTGAGATCATAAATGCTCTTATCTGATCACAGGACATTTTCAGATTAAAGCATAACATTTGCTGGTAAAATGACCATACAAGCCTTTGTCTTCTACAGATACCATAAATTACAATACTGGTGTTCACTCATTTGGTGCTGGATTTTTTTTTGTGGACTACATCTATCAGATACCATATTTTGAAAGAATCTATCCTCCAGAAATATATGTCAATGACTCTGAAGAACATTCCTAAGTATATTGCTATTCAAACCATAGGTTGTACTAAACATCAAAGAATGTGTGACCAAATCCTTGCTTTTATGTTTTAATGATGCAGCTCTAACTATTGTTTTTATTTCAGAAATAGCTGTTTCAATATTTATAGAAAAATTGCCACTTTGTCTCATTCTTTGATTAAACCCATATGTTTCATGATCAAACACATTGTCATCACCACAAGTTTTTCTTATTCTCAAAACCTGGACTTGGGGATGCTTTTAATAAGATGTCTAGGATGACAGCTATTGGCTGTAATAATCTAATTTTTATAAAAATGTTTGCTATATAAGGTATTAGATAACAAACCTTCTACTCAATTATATACCATTATGTCCAAATAACTAATCTGAGTTGCATCATACAAAATATTAAACTTCACCCAGAATTATTCGTATTCATCTACTGGACAAAGGACATTAATTGAATTACATGCCCATCCTAAATCATTCAGCAATCATCCAAAAACTGCTTCCATCTTACCATATGTGAAAAATACACATTAACATTCCACAGGATTCAATAAACTCCATGTAGGCTATGCGCAAAGCCTACAAGGAGTTTACATGTGTGTGTGGTGGCGCATGGCGATGAGTGGTGAGCAGCAGTGCACAATGCATATTCATGATGCGCACCATGTTTAAGCAAAGTTTTTTGGCTGGCAACAGTGTTGCCAGCCTAAGCAAACACAGATAGCACACCTGTTGAAATCAGAGCACTGAAGGTCTGCAGTTTTGCATGAAATGTCACAGTGATCACCAGGGCTTCACAGATAGCTCTCAGTCTTGGACAAAGGCCAACATAATATAAGGACAGTGACACAGAAATAGGGACATATTTCACATATATGCCCTGATGAAATGTGCTAGTATTACCAGGGGTTTGTGTTAAGATACCTTCTGAAGGATGTGAAGTATGAAACCAAATAATGTATGTAATAATGAGTCACATCAGTCCTGAGATCGTCCCAGTGATATGGTATAAACCCACAAATTTGATAAGGGATACATCTGGACATTCTGTGAAAATCTGGACAGTTGAGAGATATGAATGTTAAGTATATGGTCCAAATACACTACAGGACAGTGTATCTACAGTGCAGAGTGTTGTGAGATCCCATTCCTGGCATTCTGTACTGAAGCTGTGTAAATACTCTGTAATTGTACATGGACTGCCATGTAAAATAAACACTCAGGGGAAGTGTGTGTATTGAATAGGGACACACAGATGAATTGTAGGAGTGAACATAAGGAAACAGGACAGGTGAAACAACGTAATGTAAAGCAGATGAGGGCATGTCAATAGAAGATGGTTGTAGCAGCAACACCAATCACATATCTATATGGTACAGTAGGGACTGTGTAGTGCAAAATGTATATGATGTGACTGTCACACAAGGTGACATAACAATGGGGAGGATGTCTGTGTATGTGTGAGATAAGCATCCTTACATCAAGAATGCAGAGGACATCTATCAGGGATCTGACATACAATTTGGGAGGGTGCATATTGTGAAGCTGTACAAACTAATTTGCCTGAATATGAGTGTAGTCTCAGCAGACATTTCCAGCAAGTGGCACACAAGTATAGGCTCATGGACAACATTAAAAGAACCAACCGCAATCATGGACAATACCAGAATAATAGCAACAGTAATCCCATGTCTCTGACATAACATACATGATTTACAATGATAAGATTTGTTTCTGCACAAACACATGTATACAACTATTATGATATGTCCACACTCTATGAGGGTAATCATGCACACTTGCCTGCCACCGTAACATCTGCTGGGGGTGTTAGGAGGGACACTGCTATACCTGTATGTGACATTATGAGCAATGCAGGCTAGATGACTGGTGTGCATGGCACATATATATATATATATATATATATATATATATATATATATATATACACACACACACACACACACACACACACACACACACACATATATATATATATATATATATATATATATATATATATATATATATATATATATATATATATATATATATATATATATATATCACAATTCACATTGTCACAAATGTTGCCCAGGCCATTAATGTTGTCAAACACCTATGCATGTACTGTGTGCATCATCAGAACAGGTAGCACACATGCATCTAGTGTAACAACTTGATTGGTGTTCCAAACCATCAAACAGTCATGTTTATGCTACAAAAAGAATACCTAGGTATGGCCATTAAGCTGTGTGACAGCTCACTGTGACAAAGGTGGTACACTTCAGTTACACATCAGTGGAAGGTGCATAGGGAGGTACATGAAGAAGGGTGCATTGTACTCAGTTATTGGTGTGATGAAGGCAGGGAACTATGGAGGTATTATGGCCTCTGATGTGGATATCCTTCACATACTCAGTGCTTGTGTTACATACAAGGGAGTAGTCAGCACTGTGACCATATGCTGGTGGATGTTCCACTTATCATCTACCCCAGTACACAGGTCACATACCTAATGGTCTGATTATAGGGTGTGATGTCCACATTATACTTTGGTTGTGTGTTTGTTTTCCTGATGTAACAAATCCCCCATGGTTTCTTGTCATTGCAGATATTGTCATGGCTATGCCAGCAATCTTTGGTATTTGTTCATACTGTCTGTATTATACTAATATCACAGTTGAGGTCACTGATTGCCCACAATCTGTAGTTCTTCAGGCAGCTGGTTGGACTCAGGTTGTATATGTCATCTCTGATGTCCATCACGTAAATAACACAGGACAGGAAAGGGCCTAGCAGACAGCCCTGATGCGTGGACCTGATCACTGGAGCTGGGATATAGGTCACTTTACACATTTCAGCATAGTGAGATGCCACATATGTGATACACTGGTCTACCCACTTGGTGATATAGCTGTTTATGACCACATCTGACAGTGTTGATTGAATACCTCAATGTGGATTTATGTCAAATGCCTTTGCCTGGTCAAGTTCTACAGGATGATAGTGTTGTCATCATACATAACGTTAATGACCTCTTTTGAGGACATCTGTCAAATGTAACAGACATGATGTACCATCAAGAACTCACACAGGTCTGTTACACATAGCCAGGATATTACTAGATGTTTAGAAAAGGTCCATGATGACATGCTGGTCTAACTCATAGTTGAGAAGAGTCAGGATGTCTCTATACATGCATGCACCAGGTGGTGTCCCACTCAACAAAGATAGATGCATATTGATATACACCCTTTTATGGGAACATAGCTCATGTGGAGGGTGTGTTGAAGTGTGTTTTCAACCGTATCAGAAAGGTGCATGTGTTGCATCACATCATAGGCAATCTTTGATGTTGTCACAGGCCATTGATTCTGTCTGATAGGCCTGGATGAATGTAAGACAGTGCATACTGCCTATCTTGATCTGGCCTAGGGTTTTGGCACAACCTCCGTGCAGGTATCATTGAGAAACTCTCCCAGCATGGGATTAACCTTATGTCACTAGATGGGTAACCAATTGGCTCACCAACAGAACACATACTGTGAAAGTCGGTGAATCCACCTGTACCAGTAGATTTGTCACCACTGGTGAAACCCAGAGATCTGTGCTTGGTCTTTTACTGTTTGGAGTCTATTTCTCTACAGTCCAGGCTAAAGTATATGGCCTTTGGCTTACCGCATTTGCTGATTCTTGCATATTGGATGCAATCATTGGATTCACCAATGATGATAACAAAGTACATGAAGAGCGAACACAGACAAATGATTAGTGACAAAGCCACACAATCTACAGAAAAATGCAGAAATATGTCTTTATTTTGTCTTTCTGAAAAGTGGAATTTCATGCTAATTACAGCACTGACAACAGTCCTGCTATGCTGAAACCTAATGATCAAACCCTGGGAACACATGAAGATAGCAATCTGAACTTTGACCACCAAGTGTCCACTCTGGTATAGAAAGCCTATGTTGTGCACATCATAAGTCACACCATCATACTCATATCTTAGGATTGTATGACAACACTGTACTGAAACCTCATCACAACACTAGTAGAGTATAATGCTTTGTTTTGCATGTACTTCACCAGACACATGCAGCAGCTGGAGAGACAACAGGTGATTCTCATCAAGAAAACACAGGGCCTACAAACTATGCCATACTGTATCTGGATAGAGTGAAAGCCATGCCACTGTCATCTGTATCAGATAGGATGAGGTGACTTCTGCCTGGCCTCCAGGCCAGTCTCTTACCATGCTGTGGTGGGAATAGTGCATATCCACAAATCAGATGGAGCTGATAAAATCAGCAGTATCTGTTGAGGGGAATATGGCAATAACAGTGTCCTGCATGCTGGTTTAAAAGGCTCTCTGTATTGTCAAGAAGGAGCACACACACACACACACACACACACACACACACACACACACACACACACACACACACACACACACACACACACACACACACACACACATCCAATTGACTGCAGTGAGAACAGTACCCCAATCTAAGTACAGAGACTACAGAACTCAGTTATTTATGCAAGCACCGTGGCAAAAGTCTGATTTTTACAAGACTGCAGGTCAACTTATACTGTAAGACATCAGCAGGCCATATTGGAAAGAAGATGTTGGGAGGCCTGCATGAAATGGGTGTGTAGGCATGTGCTAGTATCAAAATACAGTCAATCCATGGCATTAGTGCAGTAACTGTAGGATACGCACTTCTGCTCTTCTGTCTAGACACAGACACACACACACACACACACACACACACACACACACACACACACACACACACACACACACACACACACACACAGAGTTGACTGCAGTGAGAGCAGAACCCTTACCTATTTAAGTACACAGACTACAGAACTCAGTATTTTATGCAAGTGCCACAGCTCAAGTCAGACTTGGAGTGTCTCAGACAACACTTTATAGCTGTGTTGAAGAGAATATGGAAATAGCAATGTCCTACATGCTGGTGTAAAAGACTCTCTATAATGTCAAGAAAGAGCACAAGCACAAACACACACACACACACACACACACACACACACACACACACACACACACACACACACACACACACACACAGTTGACTGCAGTAAGAACAGAACCCCAACCTAAGTACAGAGACTACAGAACTCGGTTCTTTATGCAAGTACTATGGCACAAGTCTGACTTTTACAAGACTGCAGGTCAATATATAGTGGATGATGTCAGCAGGCCATGTTGAACAGAAGATTTTGGAAGGCCTGCATAGGTTCGTAGCTTTATAGGTAAATAGGAGGTTACTAGCCTAATGGCCTTAGGACATGTACAAGTCTAGCTGTATAAAACAAAAGTAACCTCATTGAACATAGTTAGATGGTCATTGTTAGCAGAGCAATTTTGGGATTGGCATCAACTGGCCCTGTCCATGAGGGACATAGTTGCCACCCCAGTAGTGAATTTACACTCACCCATGCAGTTGTCAAAGTTGTACTTGTATAGGTTCATTGAGGGGCATTGCTTTACATGAAATGGGAGTCTATTACAGAGGGGAGTCAATTGCTGGGAGATATATCTGTCTCAGAAATAAACCGCTCCAACATCAAGCAAAAACATTATTAATGCTAATAGCATTGAGAAAGGGTTGTTACCTGAAAGCTTTGCTTTAATAAAGTTTTTGCTTGATGTTGGAATGGTTTATTTCTGAGTTTGTCATTATTTTTACAGTTGCCACAGTATCAACCTTATTGCTAGATATATCTGTCTCTCCAGTGTTTTCTGTTTATGATGCAGGATAGATTGAGATCCCTGGAGCAAGTTATTCTTGTCCCATTTGATTTGCAGATGTTCATTGTTTCCAGTAGGTCAGGATCTGAGACAGCTCTGTAGGCTAGTCATAGGCCACCTATCAGCAGGCTGTAAGATACTGAGTACATTGACAGGTCTTTCAGTATTTCCATATATGTCATGTTTTGGAGGCTCTCAATTCTCCTGATCACAAACCTCTGTGTTTTCTGCAGTTGCTGCAGGTGCCTGGTGAGGTACAGCCAGAAGAGAGCATTGTATTCAATTAGTGGTATGATAAGGGTAGACTACAGTAGAGCTACAGAAGATGTATGAGGCTCCTGGTCTTGGATGTGATGGCCTTATTTATGATGTCCACAATGTAGAATGTGTGTCCCACCACTATGAATACATAGTGATTGAAGTATAGATTGCTATCAACATGTGTTTCCAAGTCACACAGCACTATGTTAGAGCTTAATGGTGTGCTATGTTTATAGGTACTTCCTTGCCAAAGGGGACAATGATGCATTTTTTTGCTTTACGTTTCAGTCCATGAGAGTGGCACCAATCATTTGTCTGTGTCAGCTCCTTCTGTAATATGTTACCATCATTGGGGGACTCTATATGACTGATTCCAGTTAACAGTCATCTGCAAACTTGGTAAACTACAGGACATCTACCTTTGCATGGGCTTTAGAGAAATAATTTCCAAACAGTTGAGGGCCCAGCACAGATCCTTGTGGTAATCCACTGTTAAGTGCTCTAGTGGTGGAGGTGCAGTCTCCAGCTTTACAATGTGTGTTATGTCAGTAATCCACTTGGTTATCCATCTAATAATGTATGGGTTAATTGTCAAATGAGAGATTTTCTCTATGATACATGAATGAGGGATAGTGTCAAAGTCTTGGATAACTCATCATAGGTGATATGTCATGTTATCCATCATCCAGGTCTTTGGGGTCAGTAGCAAAGAGATCCACTGGGTTTAATAAGCAAGATCTACCCTTGACAGAACCAACATGGGTCAAGTCAAGTGTGTTGAAGTTCACCCGTGTCCCTGTGGATAAAGTCTATGCTGAGTTCTTCCTTAGCCTTGCAGATAATATGTCTTAGGCTTATGGGTCAATAGTTCTAGTTCTGCATATTACCAGATTGATGTGCATTGCATATCACACAACATTGGATATTAAATTCTGTCATGTAGGTGATATATGTGTGTTTGGTAAAAAGTACTGAGACACCAGGGTTGCAGTGCTTGGGGGGAGGCAACAAATGACTGTATTGCAAATATGTGACATGTTGAAGGGCCTTCAGTTTGTTGTGTTTCCACATGTAATTACATGTCATAAATAGGAAATGGACAGTAAGCAGAAATAATACAAAATAATATTTACTTTTCCATAGCGCAGCAAGCAGCGGGTTTGCGTGATGTTAGCAAAGTGTTTGTGCATGTGAGAGACACATTTCTAATACTATTTATGTTTGCTCACAGCTAAGCAGTACACAAACATGAGTCGCATTGCTAAAATCTGAGAGTTAGTACTGAGTCTATGAAATACGGCTGCTGCTTAACTGACTCTGTGCAGCAGGTGTAAATGCACTGACATTTCTTTTTGAGCCCAGATGATACTGGGTTCGAATCCAGCTGTATCCAATACTTTCCAATATTTTTAAATAAACATTGATAATGCAATAACATGCATGTTTTGTAGTACATGTTGCTGTGTGTTGGCATAGTGCAGCGGGATTAAGTGGCATTGCCCCGAGGTAACTGCAGCTTTTTGCTGCTGCTGACCATTGCTTGGCATTGGTGTGTGATGCAAACCTCCGTGCAAACATAAATTGTAAAAAGTGAAGGGATGCATTGCTTTTTCTGCTACTTATGTGTGTTGTGTCTGATTCTATTTTTGACCAGATTAAATGTGTTAAAATGGGGTAGATAGGAAAGTGGCAAAATGGGGGCAAGGAGGTGGAAGAACAAAAGGAAAGCAATACAGCAATGTGCAGGAGGAAGTTAGGAAAGAACCATAGCTAGCCATTTCTTTAACAGTCCAAACTGAAAATAGTTAAAGAATATTAATTCAGTTTGGACTGTCACCTGTAGAGAGAGGTCACCTCAATGCAATCATGTTGTAGAGCCAATTGGACAGAATCAAGTGTGTCAAGAAGACACATGTGTGAGATGAGAGCTATGTGTTGGATGATTTTTTTTTTGTGGGACAGGTGCCCATTTATTTTTTATTTCAGAGAGAGAGGAATATTGGGGAAGGGATGTGGGTATGTCTGGGTCAGGTAACTTGGATATGTGAGGAAGCAATTGCAGACAGACAGGACAAACAAGACAAGAGACAGGGACTGTGATGGACACAAAAGGTTGAGGGACAGCATGATTGGGGTGAGGGAGAGGACAGCCCAGGTCCATGACCATCAAACTCGGAGACAGTGAGAATTGAGTCCTCACCTACAGGACTATCATCGCTGTCACCTTACTCTACTGGTAGCTGGAGTGCTTGATGTCTCCTCCTCCTTCAGAACATGAGGTAGAGTAGCCACTCCATTCAGCATAGGTGTGCACCAATGGTGTGGTGCATGACCCTATGCACCATCCCTGGCAATTTGCTGTGGGTGATGAAATCACTTCCTGCCACTGCTCTTGGAGGCTAACACTAGACCAGTCTATGGGGGAGGACTACCTGTGTACACAGGTAGTGCAGGGGCAGCAGAGGCAGTGCTGTCAGGTTGGCTCCCAGACAAACTGGGCATTGGTGGTGGAGCTGGTGGAGCAGGTGCAGGCTGATCCACTGGGGCTGGCCTACCTCACTGTGCTGTGGTGCATTTAATGATGTGGTAGACAAGGATGTCATGGACACATTTTGATGACACATAATAGAAATAAAAAAAGAAATGAAAAAAATATAAAATAACAATTAAATAAAAACAAATTTATTTTTAAAAATAAAATAAAATAAAAATAAAGAAAATAAAAAAGAGAGATAAGGAGTGGGGTGGTAGAAAAAAAAGAGATAACATTAGTACCATCATATGTGACATACAATGCATTAATACAATTATACAACTCTTTTATGTTACGGTTTACATTTAAGTATACCTTCTAAGAGATACACACTGTAGTGCAGATTGCTGCAAGTAATCCTTGAAATGTGCATATATTGCACATATATGTGTTCCAGTTATACAGATTATAGTTTACAGCAGTGCATTTGTGCCACTGGTATAGAGTTTTCAATTTAATGTAAATAATTTTGTATAGTTGTGAATTGTGGCATTTGAATCAACAACCTCTGATTAAAGTCTAATATTGCACTCTTACAATTGGTTTCTGCTGCAGACTAATACATGCATACTTGCTTTTAGAGTTGGGATATGCATGGTCAATTTGATACAACTCTATAAAATACCAAAAAAAGCTGTCTTTTAACTTTTAATGCTATAATAACAGTTCTCTTCTGCTGCATACATATCACCCACTTCTCTCAGTCTCTCCAGTCTAGCCTCATGAACCCGGACATTGAACTCATGATCCCTGGCAGCTGGGGAAAAAACATTAAAGAAGAGAAAGCATTATGCATATCAGTTTTGAGTATATTAAGCTTTCTAAGTCTTACAAATATTCTCTTCAGTTGATACTAACACAGCTATGGGATGTCCACAGTCTTAAATTCCTCCAACCAGTGGTTGAGAGTATCACTTTTTCTCTTTTGTAGATCACTAAAATGATGCCTACATTGCTCTCCAGTGTGCAAGATACCAGTGGCACTGGATACAACCTGGGCTAAACTATTCCATGCCTCAGACTTTAAATGTGAACCTGAATAGTCCCCCTGCAGAAGCCTTTGGCTGTGGTGCATTACCAGGAGTCCAATAAATATCTTTTACTCCTGGACCTCTGTGCCCTAAACCTTGCAACTTCCCCACTAACACCAGCCATGCCTTCCAGCAGACCCAAAGCAAAGGAAACTGATGGTTTCCCACCAATTCCAATTATAATGTTTACTGGGAGTGCGCAAACATAAGCAATATGATTGCATGATGGTAAGTTGAAAGTAGTAGTGCCAATCAGGGAGGAATTAAATAATTGTAATTGGAAGGCTAATATGACATTGGGCCTTAGTTTGAGGGGTGTTTACTGATGTAGCCTGGAAATATATATTGGAAATTGGAAGGTAACTGTTAGGTGGGTTAGGATTGCAGACATGCACTGGGGGCATAATTGTAATGACCTGACACATTTGTTTTTATATTTATACACTGAGAAAATTGATTTTTTTCACTATAGGATTCAAATCTAGGCAAAAGGGACAAAATATTTTCTTCCACAGCATTGATTTTCAATCCTTGCCTTTGAAGAAGTGCTGCTCAGATGTAGTCAGGAATCATACATAAATACAGGTAACAGTATGAGCTGTTACACATGTATGTGTGTGACCTGACAAGGTGTTTGGATATAGATCCAGTTGTGTATGTGTCTTAGGCAAATGTGAAACCCATGCAAGTCCATATAACAGAATTATACTTACAGAAAGATAGTACACAGTATACCATCAGTCATACATCTGAAAACACAATAATAGTGTCTCATCTCTCATACATATAATTCATATCAGCTCCTCTATATAAAGTGTTATAAGTGAGAGTGAATATAATGGGAAGTGGAACAACAGTAAACGTGCATGGAATATCCTGTATTAGTAACCAGGACTCTGTAGATGGCAGTCCTACACTTACAGTCCTACATTTACACCTGTTGCCACATGAAAATTGAAATAACACTTGATATGTTTCAGTTAATTGCTATTAACTGCACTGTCACAACAGTAAAAAAAAGGTTGCATACCCTGTACTAGAACCCTGAACCATCTATACTCCAGCCCTACACTTACACTTGCTGCCACAGGACATTCCCTAGCCTACTGATCATTTTCAAAGATTCTGTGTTAACTACCATGCAATGCCACTTACAAGGTTTTCACGTTGCCCAATATAATTAATTTAATGTATCTGGTTTCTATTTTTAGCTGTCTTGGTCCTGTCTGCAGGTATTTGATGGCTGCAGCTGCTGGGGAACCCCTGTAGAACACTGCACAGTGTTGATTGGGGGTTTATGTGGTGCCCAATAAAATTAACTGAATTAATTTGATTTGTATTTTTGGCTGTCTGATTCCTGTTTGCTTTCTGTGTGGTCCAAGTATAAAATTAAGCTCTTTTGTTTCCCAATTGAAACTTCATCAGAATAAAGTGCAAATGCAATGCTACCTGTATTTATACCTGCCCAAAATCAATGACATAATTTCCTAAACTAACTAAATCACTTATAATGTCATTACATTCAAATGACATTGCAACCCATTTGTA
Source organism: Protopterus annectens (assembly GCF_019279795.1). Lineage (NCBI taxonomy): Eukaryota > Metazoa > Chordata > Ceratodontiformes > Protopteridae > Protopterus > Protopterus annectens. The sequence goes on from NC_056728.1 coordinate 1,772,660,920, forward strand.
TTTACATGTGACAAAGGAATATATCTGAGTACATATTATACTTTAAATAAATAAATTATATACTGTGGAATAACTATAAAGTTTTCCTTTAAATTACTAAATGCATACATTTACCAAGATAAAAAAGAATATATCTTTTAAAAGCATGAAGACAACATCTAATACATGTATTATGAATGCAAGTATGTAAGGAACGTCAATAATTAATTAAAAAGCAGCTCTAAAACCAGTTTATAAATTCTGAATACTCCCTACTGACCATAGCTAAACATCAAAGAATGTGTGACCAAATCCTTGCATTATAAGTGATTTAATTAGTTTAGGAAATGATGTCATTGATTTTGGGTGCGTATAAATACAGGTGGGGTTGCATTTGCACTTTATTCTGATGAAGTTTCGATTGGGAAATGAAAGAGCTTAATTTTATACTTAGAACCTGAATAAAACTTTGAGGTGGACTTTCCTGGCTGCTACTTTCTTCTTTTGGTGGATATTTGTGGTTTGGGCTGTGTGTTTTTTCTTATTGTGTTTGGGATTATGGAGTCAAGAGACACATCCGATCCAACTGTTGCAGAGTTAGCCAAATCATTAGGCACTCTGAATGTGACTGTCAGCAACCTCACTACCCTTGTAGAAAAATTATGTCAACAAGTGAATTTTCGTGATAATGACGGCTGTGCAAGTGAGGGACAAGGTATAGGACAGGACAACAGCCTTCCTGGTTCCTGTGGCATTACCCCTGCACAGAGAGAGTAAATCACTGTTGAAAATTCACCTAATAACAGGAACTTGCATCTTCTGATGCACTGAGTGATGCCGAGCCAAGGGGACGCCTACAATGAATGCCATACGCTTACACAGTGGCTCGAAGAAGGAAATGAATGGTGTGTGGGCCCTCATGGTACTTCAGGAGCTAACAACTTTAATCCAGGTAGTTTAAATCAACAATTAAAAGATTTTGAGGAACATACCTTAAAATTTCAAAAATTACAAACAGAGAACAGTTACCTTAGGGAATGCGTCAGGACTGAACGCATACCAAAAGGACTAAGATACTGGAAATATCCCACTGGTGTTGTAAGAGATTCACTTTTACATAAAGAACTACTGGAACTTTTTAACAAGGAAGGATGTGAACTGCTAAATCTTATAATCAAGGACAATGATAGAAAGATGGTAATATGTATGGACAACATAAAAAAGCTAGATAAAAGCATACATGATTATTTACTTTTTGAATCAAAACAGCATGAATACTTTAATGTTTTTGCACGTATTGATGTGACTATAAATTATATTGTAACTAGAAAAAATCGAAACTTATAGAGGGATGAAAAGGATTATAAGGAAAATAGAGCATTCCCCCACCCCCTTTGGGACAGAATATTCACATATGTGATTTTGACTTTGATTGTGATACAGCTAGGGTTTCTGATGAACAACAAATGACTGATAATGGGAATGAACACAATAATAATTCTTTAAACCCTTTAGAATACTCCCCTCTGAGGAGGTCCGAGCGACTAATAAATCAGAGGAGTGAAGAGAACCCTGGGTCTTACAACAACAACAACAACAACAATTTTTACCCAATTCATAACAACAAGTGGTACAACTGGGGGAAAGGGAGGGGGAAGCGAGTATACAAGAAATTTTAATGGAAGAACCTACACTTAATATTATTACTAACACACATGGGGACTTCAAAATCTACAATTATAGTAGCTTGGACATAGACATCAAGGTGGCGGAAATATTTGAGAAGGGGGTTGTCTTTTGTGCCCAGTAAGGATGCTGTTATAGATGAAGTACTAATCAACCTAAAACTTTTTACTAGGAAAATCAACTTTGGCTTTTATTTTGAGGGCACTGCTTTGGCACAAAGTATCAACCATTCATGTAGAAAGCCAAGTGTATTTAACCCCCCTCTAAATCCTAGTGTACAATTATATGAAAGAATGTGTGGGCTTGACATCAGAGATATGCTAAAGAGGGATACAAAAGATGACAATAAATGTAATATGACTAGAGATGAAATGAATATTTTGATTAATTTATGTGAGAATACTGATATTAGAATAGTAAAACCTGATAAAGGTGGTGGTTTGGTTCTGATCAACCGTAATATTTATGCTAATAAAATGTTATGTATTTTATACCCAAATACATATGATGAAATCAGCATAAAAGAGAAAAACATTGCATATAAAAAAGTTGACATTATGCTTGATGAGATGGTATTAAATGCTGAGATTATGGAAGATGAATATAGATTTATGCTCATGAAACATCCAAAAATTCCTACTATCTTTGGGGTCCCGAAGATACACAAGAACCTTTGGGACCCACCCTTGAGACCAATTGTGGATACCAGAGCCTCAAAAACATTTCCTATTGCCAGATTTATTGACGATCAACTTAAGAATACACTGAAAAATTGCCAGTGGATCTTAAAAGATTCCTGGGATTGCCTTTGAAAGATTACTAGAGACAAATATAGTGATGATTTATTATTGGTCACCATAGATATAAAAGATCCATTTTCCATCATCCCGCATGATGTAGGTATTGATTGGTTTTATACGTTCCTCTGTAAATATACTGGTTTGATGCATGAACGTATTTTAACTATTCGGGCACTTATGGAGGCTGTTTTTGGAAACAAACATTATTATATTTGAAGGGCAACTCTTTAGGCAAGCAAAAGGCATAGCAATGGGGGCAGCTTGCGTCCCCATTTTTGCAAATATTGTTTTACCCTTTTGGGAACTAGAAATAGTATACAAAAGTGAGTTTAAGGAAGGGTGGTCATTCTATGGATGATATTTGGATGACATCATAGTCTTTTGGAAAGCAGGGGAACAAGAATTGAAAAAATTCTTAGAATTTATTAATACAAGTACTAATTTTCTTGAGTTCACTAGTACTGTTTCTAGACAGGAAGTTGATTTTCTAGATATTAAAATTATTAAAGACAAGAACAAAAAATAATTTATGTCTAATATCTATTGGAAACCAACGTATTCTATTTCTCTCCTGCATTTTAAAAGTTGTCATCCAATACATCAGAAAAAATCATTGGTCAAAGGAGAAGGGGTGCATCTAGCGAGAATGGTTTCTGAATCCAGTGAGTTTATAAGACAATTAGGGATCCTAAAGAATATGTTAATTAAAAGGGAGTACCCATCTATGTTGTTAGACTCTATATTTGATGAGGTCACAAGGAAGAGAGAACAAGGGTTGGTCTCTCCCCTTTTAGGGAAGATACAGGACCTTCCAAATAACAATAATAACATTAAACTACAAGAGACAAGTGAGCAAAAATCTGCTATTTTTAAATTTAACAATCACTTTTATGATATAAAAAAGATTTTAATCCATAATTGGAACATTTTTAAAGTCAATAGTGAACATTTAAAACTTGCTGGGCCAGAACCTAGGGTAATTTACAAGAAAGATCAGAGTTTAAAAAATATTATTGAAATGTTCAAGATTCCTAGTACGCCAGGTAATGGTATGACTAGATGTGGGTTTTGCCTACAATGTCGGGATATTAATATAAGTAATGAGTTAATTATACCACAATATGGAAAAATATATATAAATAGAAAATACACATGTAGCAGTAAAGCGTTGGTCTATGTAGCATCCTGTGCTTCATGTACCAGTTTTTATGTAGGGTAAACCATTAATTCTTTAAGGACACGCATCTACCAACATAATTATGACATTAATAAAAAAGATATGAAAAATGCTTTGCCCGTTCACACAGCAATGCATAAAGGGCATAAATTTAAGTTCACAGTAATTGACCAAGCCACTGTGGGTGAGGGGGGGTCCCCTGAATGACCTTTTAGAGCTAAAAGAATTGAGATGGCAACTAAGAACTAATGCTTCTGAGGCACCTGGATTAAATAGTGCCATCTCAATCAGCTCAATTTTAAGGTTAAAAGCACAATTTTTTATGTAATTATGGATGTGTATATATATTTTTATGAAATAATGTATCACATTTTACTATACTGTATGATATACTTTGTGTATGACAATGTTTAGCTATGGACAATAGGGAGTATTCAGAATTTCTAAACTGTTTTTAGAGCTGCTTTTTAATTACTTATTGACGTTCCTTAGGTATTGCAATCATAATACTTGTATTAGATGTTGTCTTCATGCTTTTAAAAGATATATTCTTTTTTATCTTGGTAAATGTATGCATTTAGTAATTTAAAGGAAAATGTTATAGTTATTCCACAGTATATAATTTATTTATTTAATGTACAAAATGTACTCAGATATATTCATTTGTCACATGTAAATACAAACGGGTTGCATTGTCATTTGAATGTAATGACATTATAAGTGATTGAATTAGTTTAGGAAATTATGTCATTGATTTTGGGCAGGTATAAATACAGGTGGAGTTGCATTTGCACTTTATTCTGATGAAGTTTCGATTGGGAAATGAAAGCGCTTAATTTTATTCTTGGAACCTGAATATCTTTTACATGGATCCAAGTATTTGAGATTCAGCAATTCTAATCAGTTCACTCTTCATTTGCATCTTCACTGTGCTAACAGCCCTGAATCTACACCATATAAAAGGCAACCATGTAGGTAGTTGAACTGAAGGTGAGGAGACTTGTTTATGTGGAGAAAATTGAACAGAAGCTATTACTTTGGGATATATCTGCACATAGGATAACTAAACTTCAGAAGGTAAGCTGTCATTTTGTCAGTTGCATACTGTATATGCTGCAGTGTAATTAAGAAAACCTGAAGCAAAGGATTTTACACTTTTATCTGTATGTATTAGTTATAAGTGTACTGATGCCATGGGAAAGTTTATCAAGGCATTTCACAGGTATACATGATTGACAATACCTTACAGTGGAATGCACTGTGATAAATATGTACATATGTTTTGAGGACAGTTCATTTGATAACACTTTTAGCATTTCAAAGATGGTCTGTTAGCAAAATGTGCCATTTGCCTTTTCTTTTTTTTGGGGGGGGATAAAGCTGCATTTCTGTTATGGCAGAAACAAGGATATGTTGCTATTGATATTCTCCTTTTTTGCATCCAGCCGGATGTTCATATTTCAAATCTCTAGACTGTTTTATGTTTCTCCAGTGGGTAATACTGTATGCTACCTTTTCTATGTTGTCTGGGAACAATTACTTTGTAGTTATGTGATACTTATGTGTATTACCCTTCTGTTGTCTTTTAGGACACCTAGGACTATGCCACCCAGATTTGTTAATCATTGAAGGAAACCCTTCATTGATGCTGCAAATCAAGTGACTGTAGATGCATTTAGGCAGCATGGTGCCTTCCTGCTCGAAAGGGGATGGAGACATATGGCATGCAGAATACAGATTTGGTGGCATATTGTAGATGATGCTAATGCCATGGGTGGCCATGGCAGGACATATGAGCAGTTGCACCATAGGGCCACTGACATGATCACATCTGCACAGGGGAGAACAACTGCAGTGTGATGTGATTAGATAGGTATGGGGGAGGGCTTGCTATGGGGCCACCACTAACACCAAATGAAGAGTTCCTGTCCACTGTCAGGGATCCAGAAAGCTCCTGGGAAAGTGTAGAATAGCATGTTCTGAACATCGGTGCAACTGTTTCAGGGACAGCAAGCATGTCCTAGGAGAAGCTTCCAGGTAGGCTTTGGTATCTGAATTGTTGACTACTGTTGTATAGTAAAACAATTGAAATCAATACATCACTTCTATGTCATAAGAATTTTTTTGGTTGGAGGTTGAAGATTGCTACAGTTAACAGCACATTATGATCGATTAGCTTAAGTTGGAGTTGTCCTCCAAGATCTTGTTGAAAGTATAGTTAATGGACATTTACAGGGGTGACAGCATTGCCCCCTGTGTTACTAGTAATTGTGATGATGTTGCCCTTACTGTTTGCTGAACCTCTTCCAGGACCATCTGGCTTGCAGAAGATAACCTCATCTGCAGATGGCAAGCCAAATATTTTTATCAGTACTGATGAGCAATTCAAAGAAATATTTTAGTGCGTGATGTTGAGGGCAGAACTGCTGTGTGTATTGCTCTGTTGTCTTACAGTGGCAGCATTGTTATTTTTTCAGCATATATTGGAGTATAGTGGTTTAGGTTTCAATTTGTCCTGTGTTTGTTGCTTATTATCACAGGTGATCCTGACAGTGGAAGTGTGAGTATCAGCAGACTCTGATGATGATGTTGGCCAAACAAAGGCTCAGTTGGGGGGAACAGAGCTTGAATCTGACACTGAGGTTGATATACAGCCATACCATGTAATTCCATCGGACACAGCCAATTGGCCTACACCTACCCATTTCAGTGAGCCCACAGATATTGGACGGGTGGAGATAAGATATGATCAGCAAAGTGTAGTTACTGTGGCTTCAGTGCCTGTTGACTCTGGCTGTAGCCAAAGTGTGGGCGAGGTGCCATGAAGGAGGGTCATTAGGGGTTCTCAGAGGAGGCCTGCTGTCCCTCTTCCACCTGATCCAGGTGTCTCTTCCTGCTTCACTCAATGTATGTTTAGGGCCATCATGGAAGGCCAGGCACATTCCCATAGGTGTTCCAGTGAAATGCTTAGAGTTGTAAATGTGGCACAGGCTGACATGCATGACTACCTCCACCAAGATGCAGATTCAGTAGATTAAATGAATGACACATTGGCACAAGAGGTGTCTCTGATGGAACAAGCAGTGTCTGTGATGGAATGTCTGCTGCGAGGAGAATGGCATCCTCATGGGTGTAGGTCAGCCACATCATCTGCTGTTAGCCAATATGGCCATGCCTAATCACTCTACCACAGTGGCAGTACTTCCACTGCTCTACCAGTAGGTGAGCTGTCCACACCTAGATGTGGCAGGCCATGGGGTCATGGTACTCATGAGGGGAGCTCATCCAGCAGACATCAGTCATATTCAGGTAGCAGCGGTGCATTTGACCATGGGCATGGACGTGCCAGTGCAACTCCTGGCAGAGCCAGTTCTCATATCTGAGGGTGGTAAATATGAACTGCTACCTCTACCATGCATGGCTCAAACTGTCTGACATACCAAAATGTAGAGCTAGCACAGTACCTGACTGTGTTCATGCAAACACTCACACACCAGTTTCACCTGGAGGACCCCTACAGACACACACACACAATAGTTACATGGTTCAGCTGTGCAGCTTAAAACTCATTTTGTCTCACTGGCCATTTGTTGCTTTATCTAAATGTCTGCCTGCTTCTCTTTCTTACTCATGCACTCAATGACCTTTTGCTTCAGCCTAGGCTTCCTGACCCCCCAACACCCTGTGCAAGTGGTGATAAGTGTACCATATCCCTGTTTTGTATCTTATGGATTCAGGCATACATAAGCTTTGTGTCTGATGCTCAGAGTGCATAGTTGACTTCTTAGTGCTTAGTAAATCTGCATTTGGAATGTTGAACTGGCAATTGTACCTTTGACTTATATTGGGTTTAGAAAGTTAGACAGCTGATAGCATCAAAATTGTCTGTCTTTGTTGTTAATGATCTTGTGAGTGTTGTGAAGTCTGAAACTACAATGTGTGTCACTAATTTCTAACTTCTCTCTTTAATGATTTTCCAGTACAAATGTATGGTGCTAAACTGAGGGCATACGGTGACCATCACTTCTTTTGAGAGGTATGACTGTGTGAATCTTTGATGCTTGAGGCCTGCTACTTAATAATAGGCACATATAAGTTAAATAAGTCTCTGCTGTCACATGTTAAGGTCATTTCTGTACAAATCACCCACCTTTTACTTGCTTACACTACCAAGTAACAAAATGCAAGGCTATGTCAGTCATTCATACTATTACACAATAGACTCCAGGTTCAACACTTACCTTGAAAAGCTGCAGTTGCAACAGTTTTAGTTCAGGGCTGATTCTGTCTTATGCAAGGGGTACATAGCCAATACATGGGCAAGTAAAGGTTGCGAGACTTGCCTGCCATCAATGTTATTATATTTATGTGCGTAGGAGGAAGGTTTGAGGCCCTTGGGTGGTGAGTGGTATGATATGCCTTGTGTTTTAGCCAATGCAAGGGCATATTGAGCACGCCTAGGTCTGTCTATACCCACAGTAGCTGCTGGTTCCCCCTCTGACTTCGCATCTGCATGTGGCTGTGCTGACCTTGGCATTAGTGGTGGGATGTGTACTTCCTCCCCTTGTTGATCCTGCTGAAGCTGTTTTCTCAGGATGATGTTGTGTAGCATGGAACATACTGTGAACATTTCAGTACATCAGGGGCGGCTCGTGGCATCAGGCTGCCGGACTGCAGCCCCCTCAGCTAGATAGCTGAGTACTTAGTTTATTTTTTTTTATGTAAAAAAAAAAAAAAAATGAAATCTGTTTTTTTATACTTTAAATTTCGAGTCCGCAAATCGAAATTACGCGCATGCGCATTGCGCGCTTCTATCGCAACAGCGTTTTTTTTTTTTTTTTTAAATTCTTGCTGCAATGTTTACATTGCAGCCCGGAGGAGCAAAGAAGGCATCATTGTGATGCCCAGAACTCCCCAGAAGTCTATGCGGTTGAGACACAAACCGCATAGACATGGAAGGGGCTCGGACTGCGACGTCCGCAGGCACGTCATGACATGCTTGCTGGGCAAATGCTGCTGATTGGTTGTCGCTCTCTTCCCGGGCTTTATGTGCTGGGAAAAGAGCGAGAATCAGTCAGTCAGTTTTCGGCTAGCTACTGGACATGATTATCATTGTGACCTTTTTTTCAGTTTTTTTTTTTTAGTTTGATTGAAAACATTTTTTTTTGTTTTTTGGCACATTGGACTACTATTTAAAAATTACACAGAGAGCGAGGATAACACTCAGGAGGAGGCATCCGAGGCTAGTGGAGTTCTGTGACAGACAGTGAACAATGAATCTACCCTACCAACTGCAGCTGAGCAGAGGCAAAGGATTCATTAATTTCATTCAGAAGTAAGTAAAGAAAACTGGATGTATGTATCCGATTTCTGTAGACAGAAGAGCAGTGAAGTGAGTTTTTTTTTTTATGCTACTTTTAAAGTTTGACATTCCTGATGAGCTCTGTCTGCCACTATAGAATTTGAACAATTTTGTGTAAACGCTGCAACCTGGTTTCACCTTCTGAAGAGAAGTCATTGGATGAATTGTCTCAATTGTTGACACAGGAGGTGAGGATGCGGTGCTTTTTGCTACTCTACCAGGTTCATTTGAACATTTTGATGGGTGTTTGCCTGGTTCCCATGCTGTTTCTATGAGCACAAACAAGGGAGGCTCATTTTGTAAACTTTAAAAATGTGTAGAAGTACTGGATGATCTGTTTCGTCTTTATGTGGACCAAGGTACTAAATTGGGCAAGACTGTTGGCTGTTGTTTGGACTTTGATGCCTAGATAAAGGGTCTGTGGAAAAAGCTCTTTAAATAAAAGTCTGTAATATGGTTTAGATCTGTAGTTTAATTTGAAAGAAAGAGTTTTGAACTAAAGGAGCTGCTAATGAAACAAAGCAAAATGCTTTATAACTTGAATAAAGATATTCAATCTCTAATTGATAAAATACAGAAAAATAATTAAGGCGTCTGTTCATCAGTATAACACTAACATTGATGTGCTCAGTAAGAAGGGACAGACTATTAATGGAAAGGATGTGAAGAAACTCGATGGAGATAATGAGGGTATTGTAGTGAAAAAAGAGTGTTCTTATTTATCAAAAATCTTTAAATCAAAACCATGGTTCAAGCAAATCTGATGTGACTGCAACATCTCTAGAGGTCAAGCTAGAGAAACTCCCTCTAAAGATGGTCATTTAGATACTTTTTTTAGAGAAAGACTGACAGCAAGTTCCACCTATTGCTCTCCACAAATCAGAAGCACTCAAACAGAAATGTTCAGTGCATTTTCCATCAGATCCATGAATAAAAAAGAGGCAATGGCAAGAGTTTCAACAGCAATCCACCAATGGGATTGCAACAGTTGTTTTTTTGTAGTCAATATAGACCTACAGGTGTGTGCGTGTGTAGTAGGGAATACATCAGGCTTGAACCCTGTACTTTGTATGCAGGTGTTAAAGACCTGAATTTCCTACCCACCACCATTTGTAAAAAAATTGCAGATTTTTGCCTCATATTTGAACTGATCTGTTCCTCATAATATCTGTGGTTTGTAAATGTTGCAATGCTTGATATTTGATGGTGAAGTGGTAGCATTGTTGCCTCACAGTTGTGGATTCTTGGGTTCGATTCTTGGCTGGGGTACCTTCTTTGTGGGGTCTGTATTTTCTCCCTGTGTTTGTGTGGGTTTGCTTTTGTGTCCTCCCATGTTACAAAGACATGTCTGCTTATTTCTTCCTGGGCCTCTGCTGAAAATTTTTTTTTGTTCCAAGTCAGACTGTCCTGATTAACAAATGTTAAATAAAATTGACAGGCATTTGAATTTCAGACTTCAGGTTTCTGAATGTTTAACCCTTGCATATTTGATGGTGCAGTGGTAGTATTGTTGCCTCACCGCTATAGGTTTTCTGGTTTGATTCTTGGCTGGGGTGTCTTCTGTGTGGAGTCTGCATCTTCTCCCTGGGTTTGTGGATTTGCTCTGGAGCCCTGTCATTTTACAAAGACGTGTCTGCAGTATCAATCCCTGGGTCTCTGCTGAAAATTGTTTTTGTTCTGTCAGCAGTAAAATTGACAGGCATTTGAATTTCAGACTTCATGTTCTTCAGAAAATACATAGTAACACAACCGTAACACAACCTTTTATTCTAGCAATTTTCTAAGTTTATAAGATGAATATTTGAAATTTGTCCCTATTTTTGGGACCGTATTCCCCCATTATTGGCTTCGTCCAGGTTTTTTGTGCTAAGGTTGACAGGTATGGCAAGAACTGAATTCACTGAATATGTTTGAGGGCTGTATTCCCTCATTACTAGGTTTGTCCAGGTGTTTTGTACTAAGAGGTTGACAGCTATGGTGAGAACTGAATTCACTAAATGATAGCCATTTAAGTTTCAGTCTTCCTCTCTATTACAAAGCAGCTGATTTGGCATAGTGGTATGTTGCTCTGACTGTTTTGCTCAGGGACCTTGGCAGTAAAATGTATGGTGGTAACACAGCATTTTATTCTAGCAACTTTCCATGATTATACAAGCAATGTTTAATGTGTCCCTGGTTTTTGGGCTTTTGACCCCCCCCAGTACATTTTGGCTTTTTCCAGTTTTCTTGTGCTGTGAAGTTGAGATGCAGTTGAGTATTGACTAGATTTTACAAGGAGCTGAGAGCTGCAGGGGAACAGAAGTTTAGTGCTGCTTAAGGGAAGCTAGTTTGCCTTGTTAATAGCACAACAGGTTGTGTACTTGCTTTTGATGCAAAAGGCTGTGGGTTCTACTCCCACAAGGGGTGGATGCTGCCGTACTGAGAATGTTCTCCTTGGTGAAGATACTAACTTATGAGTCTGTTATCAGTTTGCCATCCATTTCCTCTTGCAATATTACTAGCTTATCATTTTTTAATGTAATATAGGCAATTTATTCCTGAGGGCAACAGACACTTTATTTTTCGACAAAACCATGAAATATAAAGGTGTTTGCTAGCAGCAACCTCTTCATTAGTTACAGATTTCTTTAATGTGGAATTATTTAGATGACTTTTACTTCGGAGATTGTGCATATTTGCTGATAATGGACTGTAGAATTGTGCATATTTACTGATAATGGACTGTAGAATTGTGCATATTTACTAATAATGGTGGACTGTAGAACTGTACATATTTACTAATAATGGTGGACTGTGGAAGTCTGAGTAGACTTTTATGATAAATGTTCTGAACTGGACAGTTTTGCCATTATGGGTGCATGAGGTTTGTTTCATTGCTTACTGGAAAAATGTTCAAAACAAATTTAAAATGCCCTGTAACAACTGTACTGTATTGTACAAGGAGTATAATTTAGTACAATGAGGAAGGTGCATCAAAGAGCACATGTATGTTTCATATGCAAGGGGCCTATGATTTGAAAACAGCCCAAAATTAATCTTTATCTGCCACTGGCAAAATGTATTTTCTTTGAATGTGGGTTTCAATGCTGTTTCAATGAATGTGAGTTTCAAGGGCAGAAAAGTTTTAATGCTAAGTTTTCATTTTGAGACTGCATTTCTTTGTTTAGCAGATGAGTTAGTGTTTGTGCTGTAAAATACAAAATAAAACTTTTAAATGAAGTCCAACTTATCATAGAAGTAAAGCAGTATGCACATTAGTGTTTATGGTAAATTGAGTGATATAGCCAAGTAATGGTTCATTGGAATAGCTGCAAAAGCTCCATTCAACCATGATTTTGTCAGGGGGGGAAGGGCAACAAACTCAGACAGGCCCAGCTGAACTATACCTCCCAACTGTCCAGACTTTCAAAGAATGAATAGATTTTTGCTTCTTATTTTTGGTTTGTTCTTCATAAAATTTGTAGTTTTCTGGCAAATCATTTAGGAATTAAGTCACTAAATAATGATACACTGAGTTTCAGACTTCATAACCTTCAGAAAAATGCATGTTAAAGTAAGAGTTGTTCTATCAACTGTCTCAATTTATACAAGAGCAATTTTTTGTACTGTTTATATGTTCCCCCAATATATTTGGCCTTGTTCAGATTTACTGCATTAACAGGTTGAGAGGTACATGCAAATAAATTATTTTATATAATTAGGCATAGCCACCCTCTCAACTGTCCCCGATTTTGGCTCAAAATGTTGCTCTTACCCCTAATAATCCCTCCGCAAAATAGCAGTTTTGGAAGAAAACATGGAGGGTTTACAATTAAGAAATAACTGTAATAATTAAAGTTATAGATTACTTGAAATCCATGTAGATTCTTTTATTTTGTCAGCTGATCAAGTTAGCAGTACTAATATTAAAGTGTCCCTTCTTTGATAGGTTCCCAGCTGTATTGTGTGGCTATTTTATATTTTTGCATCACATTTTTGGTCAATATTTCATAAAATTGTGTTTTTTGGCAAATTAGTGACAAATCACTAAAGACTGAAGTTAGAAAATGACAGACATTTGAGTTTTAGATTTTATACCCTTCAGAAAATTCATACTAATGCAAGACCTATTCTATTATCTTTCTAAGTTTATTAGAGCAATATTTAAAAATTGTCCTTATTTTTGGGCCTTTGTCCCACTTCTGTGTATTGCTTTGTCCAGATTTCTTGCTCTGAGGTTGGGAGGTATGACAAATGTGTCAGGGCCATCACAGTCAGCCAGAGACATTTCAAATTGTGACATACTTGTTGCACCCCACTCCCCCATGTAGTGACTCTGGATGTGTCCAAGCAAAGCAAGGAGTAGTTATGCAGTGTAAATGTGCACTGTGCCCCCCCCATCCAATGTAGACACAAGTACTACAGTGGCTTTTCATCTGTCCTTGATTTTGCAGAACGTTCTGGTTTCTGTCATATTACTCAGATTTATGCTTATTACTCAAAGTGCCTGTTGCTTTGTGTTTAAGTAGCAATGCTTTAATGACCATAAGGTAAGCTTGTCTGAGATCGTAAGATGCAAGTAAGCTTTGATAAGCATACTGTTAAAGAATTGCCACCATTGAAAGCCTTTCTGTTGTTGCCATGCAGAGAATACTTGACTAGATAATGCCTTGGGTATTAAAGGACAGGATTCCATTATTTTAAAAAGCTCATTACACTTGTTGGAGACTTCCAGTCATCTCTACAGACTTTACCCATAAATTAAACAGAATGCCAATCATGTGTGGTCCATAACCTGTACAGTAATCCTTTAAGCAATGTATCTTGAGCTTGTTTCTTTTTTGCTTTTCATTTTTTACTTTGATCATGTTTGCCCATGAAACAAGTAGATAGTTGTCAGGCAGCAGGTCTTTTTTGGATAAGAAACATTTTTACAAGTGGGGGCATCACAGAGATTTCTACTTTCAGCATGTTACTTGGTACTTTAATAAAGCTGAATATAAATTATAATTAGAACTGCAGTGCAAGGAGAAGTGGTTTGAGTTGAGTGCTTCTGGTTTTTCTTATACTTGATTTTGACTGCCATTCCAGTAATGTATTTAAAAAGTAATTTATTTTTTCATGCCTCACAACCTTTTGTTTCCATCTAGTTAATAGGTAAGCTGTCATGCAGCCAATGCATTGAAATATTTTTATTCTTCTACACTTATTTTTGTCTTGATTGGCCTCTCATAATGATGGCTTGCCACCCAGGGCAGCGTATTTAATTAAAATTAGTTTTTGTGGTTTTGAGCATAGCCCCTCCCCTTTCTAGTTGGCCACACCCCTCCCATTGACCCCACCCATTCAGCTGTCTCCTGCAGCCCCCCTTTGATTTGAAGTCACCAGCCGCCACTGCAGTACATGTTCATGGATTGTACTGCAGGGCACCCCCAGATTTATCTACACACTGGAAACGCAACTTCAGAGGCTCAAACACACCCTCTATGATATTTCTGGTTTGAGCATGTGCCTCATTATGGCATTTTTCAGTGGGGGTGTGTGCATTTATGATGGGTGTCATCAGCCACAGTTCCAGTGCATAACCTGCATCCCCCAGTAAATGACCCTGTGGGATATCTCCCCCAGCGAACATCTGATACAGTTGGGAGGTGTGCCAGATATGTGAGTAGTGGTAACTGCCAGGGTTGCCAACACACACGTTCAAGATGATTCCCTTAGCATTACACACAACTTGGCAGTTAATAGAGTGAAAGCCCTTTTTATTAATGTAGAGCCTTCCCTGTTCCCCAGGTGGTGCCATCATTTCTATGTGTGAAATCTATGGCACCTAGTTCTTCAGGGTAGTGTGCTACAGGGTAGACCTCCTGCATATTTCTGGCCTTCTCAGGATTATGGGGAAAATATAGGTGGTCACTGGTATATTGGATCATAGCATTCAGGAATTGATGGTGGATCCTGGAAGCTGATGTCTGTGACATCCCCAGCATGTCCCCTGTTGGTGTCTAAATGATACCTATAGCTAAGATTATAAGTGCTACACATACCTTTGTTTCCACTGGGATGGGTTCCCCTCTGTTTGCTCTGGCTCTGAGTTGAAGATGACAGAGGTTACAGAGTTCTTGTAGCACTCTACAATTTCCACATCATGTAGGTTGCGATAAGTTACCGGGGATCTGAAAACTCTTCTTTTTCTTGGCCTTGGTCTATTAGCAGCAGCAGCAACATAGATTTCAGCCTGTTGCACTTACACATGAATTAAAGCAACAGAAGCCTCTAACATTGTTTCTGTGTAGACTCTTTTCTGTTGCTGCATTACAATAGGTTTTGGAATTCGCAGGGAAGACCAACACTGAGTCTACATGGTTGCTTTATAGCTTGTTGAATAACTCCTCTATCTTGGATTGGTTGATTAGCTTACACTACAGCTGCTTATGAGTAATTAGCATGCCACAGGGTTTACCTTGTTTGAGCAGCTTTGCGCGGTGGTGTACGCCGCTTACTGAATCCAAAATGGTGAGCTACCATGTGCGTGTCAGAGTGCAATGCACACATGGTGGAAATGTACCATGTAAGCTTTAGTTAATCTAGCTGATTGTTACAAAGAGTAAATTGCTGCTGAAAATAACCCATAAACCTATCTGCATAAATAGGGGCAACTTTTGACCTATAGCTGTTCCACTAACCTATAACCAGTTTAAGTATTTCATATACCTATTAAAATGGAGTTTTAGCAAAAACCAATCCTAAAAGATCAAGTAAAAAAACAGTAAATTCTGTAGGATAAAGAGTTTATTTTTCCAAAAATGTTTTGTGGCCTTTAACTCACCTGGATGTGTGATAGTAGTATATAAAGATATCACAACCAGTGTACAACGATACATGGAACTAGATAATTTTACCACTTGTAAATAATTTAAAAAATCTATCTATGTATTAACTTCTCTTTTATTAGATGCAACAAGTATTTTAAATAATATTCCAGGCAGGCAGACAATGGCTCAGTAACAGAGTCCCTAACTGAAACAATCACTCTTCCTAGTACAGGGGATTCATTCTATGTATTTCTGAAAATTGATAAAATATCTGACGTACTGGGTCTCTGACCTTTAATTCATAAAATGTACCCATATCCATAGTACCTCTCACCATTGCCGTTTCAAAAAAGTTTCCAGTCTGCTTTTTAAAATAGAAAGCAGGATCAAACATCAGCTTCTGATACAACTTGCTATAAGATAGCTGCCTATATGCTTTGTTATCATATTCCAGTTTAGATGACAAAACAATTGCCCCTCACTTATCAGCCTTAGTAATTACACCTGTTAATTTTCACTCAGTTCCCTCAAAGCATTAATTCTTCCTAACATTTTTTCATACTTCATAGAGTTCACTTTACCTGTTTCCAAACTCCTCTGTCCAAAAAATAAAATAACTACTACCTGAAAAGGGTCTGTGGACCACCTCACCTACCTGGTTAACAAATGTTAAATAAACAAGTAATGAATACATTGTAGTTATGCATTTCTGTTTGATAACTTGCTTTTATATTTCATAAAAGTAAGTATTTCTAATAATGTTACATTGTCATTGATCTATCACAGTAGAGTAGAGCCCATAGGCATTTCATATTGTTAACTTAGTTTGTAACTGTTAGTATTAGTTAATGCACCAAATGAGAATATGGTGGCAATAGAAAAGAAAGTATTGTAAGCTGAACTTACTATAACAATAGGTGCTTGAATGATCATTGCTGCAGTACCCAGAACTATAACGGTTATATCTTGTTAAGGATATAACAGCCAGTCATCTTCCAAAGCTTCAGGGCACCTTTCTGTCAAGATAGTACCTGAATTGTCTGCAGACATCTAAGGTATGGAGTATCCTTTCTATCTCATTTTTAGGTTCAGGAAAGAAAACAGGGAGATGGAGAGTTTGGCTTAAAGTAAACTTGGATACCACTTTAGGTGTAAAAGAAGGGTAAGGATTAGTTCTCAAAGAAACCTTGTCAATATGGAAAATGAGGTAGAGTTGACCCACCATAAGAGCTTGCAACTCAGATACCCTTCTTGCAATAGTCAAAGTAATTAATAAAATTGTTTTCTATGTTAAGAACCTCAAATCAGCCAGATAAGCTGGTTCAAATGGAACAAGTGTTAGCTTCTGTAACACAAAATTAAGATCCCAAGGAGGGGCCACAGGTTTACTTGGAGGCCTATTCTGCAAAACCCTTTTCAAGAACATTTTGTCTTAAGACTGCCTTGAAAGAGAAGAATCCATGTTGAAATGTCTGATAAATGAACCTTGATAGAGGAATAACTCACACAAATACTGTAAAACTCGAAAAAAATAGCCTTGAAGGGATGCTGGTTATATTGTTGGCACCAACTAGAAAACCTTTTCCATTTGCTAATATATGAATTTCTTGTAGAAGGCTTTCTTACCTACATTAGTGCCTGCTGTACATCCTCAGAAAACTGGTGGCTAAAAGGAATTAACATTTATCATCCAAGCAGTCAGTTGAAGATGATTGATGCCGGGGTGTATCAAACATCCCTGTTCTTGTATGAGTACATCCACTCAGTGCAGAACCATATGGTAATTGCCCCTGTCAATTTCCAGAAGAAGGGAGAACAATGTTTGCCTGGGCCTGAAGGGAGTCACCACAATAATTCTGGCGGATTCCTTCTAAATCTTCAGAAGTACCCTGGATATTAGTGGGAAGGGTGGAAGGGCATACAGGAACACTCCTGTCCAAAGAAAGAAAAGGTATCTGCATTCTATTTCTTCTTGCATGGAGTCATGGAACAGAATTTTGTCAGTTGATTGTTCAGAGAAGAGGCAAAGAAGTCTACTTGAGGAACTCCCCACAGATGGATCAAATCTTGGAAGACCCCTGATCTGGCTTCCATTTGTGAAAGTCTGCCCTGGTCCTGCTCAGCTTGTCTGCCACACAATTTTGCTCTGACAGAAAGTAGGATACCTGTAGAGTGAGATTGTGGAGTGAAGCTATATCCCAAGCTAACATAGCTAGTCTGCAAAGGTGGTGCAACCTGGTTCCCCCTTGCTTGTTGATATACCACATAACTACTTGAAGAAGTCCTGGGGACCAACAATGGTTCAGAGAGTTGAGTGCCTTGATCAGGGCAAGCATCTCCTTGAAATTTATGTGCTTGCTTCTGTTCTTGGTGTCCCACACCCCAAGCAAAGATTGAAGTATCTGTTGTGACCGACTGCTTTGGAGCAGGAAAGAAGGGGGAGCTGGATTTAAGGATATCTGTTGTCTCCACCAAAACATTTCTCTTCTGACAATCCCCAGTATTTGGATCTAAAAAAATAAAGGGTGTTGATGCTAGAACCAGAGAGATTTCAGATACCATTGTGTCTTTCTCATGTGGAGTCTGGCCAGGTGTATCATGAGAATCATATATGTCATGACACCCAACATTCTGAGGTATTCCCTAGCAGTGACCAAAGTCTGAGTGGAAAACATTAGAAATAGATCTAGATAAAGATCAATTTTCTCCTGGGGAAGAAAGGCTCTTTGAAATGAAGTATCTTATTGACATCCCAGGAATGCAATCATGTATGATGGAGTCAAGAAAGACTTTTGAATGTTCTCTTTTGAAAAAGACTCTGGAAAGATAAACAAGTTATATAAATATGGAAAAATGTGGATGCCCTGGAGCCTGTAGTGAGCTATAACTGGAGCAGACACTTTGTGAACACTCTTGATGTAGTGGATAGTCCAAAGGGTATGGCGGAGAATTGATAATATGATCCAGACACATAAAACCTTAAGAAACACCTGAAGTCTGGATGACTAGGGATGTGATGATAAGTATCTTTTAAGTGTAGTGTTACCAGGAAACTTGAAAGAGGGAGAAGAAGTAACAGGACCCAGACAGCCAAAAATAGAAAATGGATACATCCAATTAATCCTGCTGTGCACCTCACAAGTCTGCTAAGTGGCATTGCATGCTGGTTAACAGAGAGACCTTAAGAAAGATTAGTAACATAGGGAATGTCATGTAACTTGTCCTGTGGCAGCAGGTATAAGTGTAGGGATGGAGTATAGAAAGTCCTGGGTTCTAGTACAGGGTGTGAAAACTTTCTTTTACTGTTGTAACATTGCAGTTTATAGCAATGAACTGAAACATAAACAACTGTTATTTCAACTTTTTTTGTGGTAACAAGTGTAAGTGTAGGACTGCCATACACTTGATCCTGGGTGTAATACAGAATATTCATTACACTTTTATTGTTGTTCCACTTCCAGTTATATTCACTGTCATGTACCACACTTTAGATAGTGGAGCTGATATCAATTTATGTATGAAGGATGAGGCACGATTGTTGTATTATCAGATGTATGACTGCGGGTATAGTTTGTATTATTTTTCTATAAGTGTTACATTTATCCCCCTAGTGCTTGTCTGGAAATTTCCAATATAAATTTCCAGGCTACATCAGTAGACACCCCTCAAACTAAGGCCAAGTGTCAGATTAACCTTCTAATTACAATTATTTCATTCATCACTACTAGGCACTGCTGCTCTCCGCTTGCCATCGTGCAAACGTGTTGCTCAGGTGTGCACACTCCCAGTAAACATGATAACTGGAATTGGAAGGGAAAGCATCAGTCTCTAGGTCTGCTGGTAGACATGGCCGGCTCTACTGGGAAAGGTGCCAGGTTTAGGGCACAGAGGTGAGGTGTCCAGGAGTCCAGGATGTTTACTGGACTCCTATTAAAACACCACAGCCAAAGGCTTCTGTAGGGGGACTATTCTGGCTCCCAGTACAAGTACGAGGCATGGAACAGTTTAGCCCAGGCTGTATCCAGTGGCACTGGTATCCCACACACTGGAGAGCAATGTAGGCATCATTTTAATGACCTACAGAAGAGGGATACCCTTGACAGTTGGCTGGAGGAATTTAGGACTGTGGACATCCCACAGATGTGTATCAGCTAAAGAGAGTACTTTTAAGACTTAGAAAGCTGAATATAGGAAAGACTTGTGTGTCTAATGGTCTTCTGTTCTGTTCTATTTTTCCCCAGCTGCCAGAGATCAGGAGTTCAGTATTTGGGCCCTTAGGAATAGATTGGAGAGATTGAGGGAAGAAAGTGGTATGTATGCAGCAGAAGAGAAGTGTTATTGTAGGATTAAAAGTTAAAGATAGCTTTATTTGGTATTTTATAGAGTTGGACCAAGTTGAGCATACATATCCCAACTGCAAAAGCAAGTATGCATGCATTAGTATGTAGCACAAACCAATTGTAAGAGTCCAGTATTAGACTGTAGTCAGAGGTTGTGGGTTCAAATACCACAATTCACAAGTACACAATATTGTTATTTCTTCAATAATATTTACATTAAATTAAAACCTGCCCTGCTGTAAACTGTAATCTGTTTAATTGGAAAACACATATGTGCACAATATGCACATTTCAAAGATTACTTGCAGCAATCTGTAGTACAGTGTGTATCTGTTAGGCGGTATACTTAAATGTAAAACTTAAGATAATAGAGTTTTATAATTGTATTAATGCATTGTATGTCACATATGATGGCACTAATCTTACCTCTTTTTTCTCTCACCCCAACCCTTATCTCTCTTTTACATTTTCTTTGTTTTTATTTTATTTTTTAAAATAGCATGTTTTGTTATATTTTGTATTTTTTATTTTTATTATATGTCATCAAAATGTGTCCATGTTATCCATGTGTACCACAAGAATAAATGCTCCACAGCACAGCTGGGCAGGCCAGCCAGTGGATCAGCCTGCCTCCGCTCCACTGGCTCCAGCACTGATGCCCAGCACAGCTGGGTGCCAACCTGGCAGCACTGCCTCTGCTGCCCCAGCATTACCTTCCCCCTCAGGTAGTCCTGACATGAGATTGGTCCAGTGTTATCCTGTGGGAGCAGTGGCGGAGGTGATGATTTTATCACCCACAGTGAGTTGCCAGGGTTGGTGCATAGAGTGGTGCATCACACCATTTGGTGCATGCCTATGTTGGATGGAGAAGCTGATCTCCCTCATATTCTGTAGGAGGAGGAGGAAGATGTCAAGCACTCCATCCATCAGTGTAGCAAAGTGACAGTGATGGCAGTCCAGTGGGTGAGGACTCTATTCTCACCTTCTCCATGTTTGACGACCATGGGCCTGGGTTGTCACCACCATCACCCCAATCATAGTGTCTCCCAAACTTTTGTGTCCATCACTGTCCCTGTCTCCTGTCTTGTTTACCTTGTCTGTCTGCAATTGCTTCCTCACCTACCCAACTTACCTGACCCAGACATACCTACTTCCTTTCCCCAACATTCCTTTCTCTTTCAAATAAAAAATAAATATTGCCTCATACACAGCTCTCTATTTCACACACATGTCTTCTTGACACACTTAATTTGGTCCAGTTGGCTATATAACATGATTGAGTTGTGGTCACCCCTCTCTCTGGAGGTGACAGTTCAAATTCAGTTAATATTCTGTACATATTTTCAGTTTACACAGTTAAAGGAATGGGCAGCTATGGTTCTTTCCAACCTCCCTCCTTCCTGTACTGGGTTCCCTTTATTCTTCCTTCTGCTTGCTCCCCATTTCACCACTTTCTTATCTACCCCATTTTAACACTTTTAATCTAGTCAAAAATAGAATCATACACAACACACATATATAGCAGAAAAAGCAATGGATCCCTTCAATTTTTGGGCTCTGTTTGCATGGAGGTGTGCATCGTGCACCAATGCACAGCGATGCTGAACAGCAGCATAATGCTGTGGTTACCTCTGTGCAATGACGCTTAACACCACTGTGCTATTTCAATACACAGCAACACATGTACTATAAAGAATTCAAGTCATTGCACTATCAATGTTTATTTAAAAGTAATTAAAAGTATTAGATACACCTACATTCGAACCCAGTATCATCTTGGCTCAAAAAGAAATTTATCAACAGATTTACACCTGCTGTCACAGAGTCAGTTAAACAACAGATGTGTTTCATAGATTCAGTACTAACTCTCAGACTTTAGCAATGCGGCTGGCTTTTGCGCGTTGCTTAGCTATGCTCAAACATCAGTAGTATTGGAAATGTGTATTTCACAGGTGCAAACACTTTGCCAACCATCATGCAAACCAGCTGCTTTCCATGCTAGGGAGTGTAAAGATTATTATGTATTACTGCTGTTTACTGTTCATTTCTTGTCATAACAAACTGGAGGCCCTGTCTAACAACATGGCACATATTTACAACCGTGTGTTACCAGCCCCCCCAAGCACTGCAACCCTGGTGTCTCAGTACTTTTTCCACACATATATCACCTACACCATAGAAGGTAATATCAAATATTGTGTGATATGCAATGCACTTCAATCTGGTAACATGCAGACCTACAACTATTGACCCATAAACTTAAGAAGCCTTTTCTGCAAGGCTAGGGAGGGAATCAGCACAAACATTAACCACAGGGCCATAGGTGACCTTCAACACACTTGACTCAGCCTGTTTTGTTTCTCTCAAGGGTAGATCTTGTTTATTAAGCGTTGTGGCCTTCTTTGATACTGACCCTAAAGACTGACATGCCACCAATGTTGAGTTATCCAAGGCCTTTGACACTATCCCCCATTCATGTCTCATAGTGAGGATCTCCCATCCTGAAATTAAGCCATACATTAGTAGATGGATAGCCAATTGGCTCTTCGACAGAATACACAATCTCAAAGTTAGGGACTGCACCTTCACCACTAGCCCACTTACCAGTGGAATACCACAAGGATCTGTGCGGGATCCTCAACTGCTTGGAAACTACTTCTCTGAAACCCAGGCAACAGTAGTTGGTCTGTGATTACCAAGTTTGCAGATGACTGTTAACTGGATGCACTCATACAGAGTCCCCCAATAATGGTAACATATTACAGACGGGGATGACACAGACAAATGATTGGTGCCAAACTCATGGATATAAATAGAGACCATCTAATCTCAAACACTGTATTGTGAGACTTGGGGACAAGTGTTGATAGCAATCTACACTTTTATCATTATGTGAAAATAGTGCTGAGACACACATTCTGCATTGTGTACCTCATACATATGAACATCACATCCAAGACCAGGGAGGTCAAAGCTGTGTTGTACTCTAACCTTATCAGACCACTAATTGAGTACAATGCTTCCTTCTGTCTGTACCTCCCCTGACATCTGCACCAACAGGAGAAAACACAGAGGTGTGTGATTGGGGGAATCTAGGGCCTCCAAACATGACATAGATGGAAAGACTGAAAGAAATGTCACTATACTGAGTATCATTCAGGCTGCTGAGAGGTGACCTATGCCTGGCCTACAAAGCATTCTCAGGCTCTGCCGTACTGGAAGTGTTGGACATCTGCAAATCAAATGGGACATGAATAACTTGCTCCAGAGTTCTTAACCTGGGACATAAACAGAAGATTTTGGGGAGACAGATATATCCCCCAGTGATTGAAACTCCTCTGTAATAGACTCCTACTGTGGTGTGAAACAGTGCTCCTCAATGACCTTGTTCAAGTGCAACCTTGACAACTGATTGGGTGATTGTACCTGTGTCCCTCATGGACAGGGTCAGTTGGTGCTGCTCACAAAATTTCTCTGCTAGCAATGACCATCAAACTATGCTCAATAAGGGTACTTGTGTTCTTACACAGCTAGGCTTGTAATCACCATAGGCTCATCAGGCTAGTAGCCTCCTATGAATCTATGAAGATATGCACCTATCACTGGACATCACTCCTCGGGGTTTACGTACTGTGAAAAGTCCATCTACCCCTTTCGATCTCATGAATGCTGAGGACAAGCAGTTTCATGAGAGATGGATACAAGCGGCTCATCGGTGTAGTAAAGACTGGGCCTGTATATTAATAGAGAGAGACATATTAAAAAAACAGAAATTAAGAGAAGAAATTAAGAACTTATGTGTAGAAATTTGTAATAAGATTAAAAATGATGATTTGCAACAATTTTTAGTACAAACTAACCAGCATTTACTTGAATATGAATTTGACCTAATAGAGCGGAAAAAGAATAAACTACACAGGGACTTGCGTGATTACGACAATAAAAGGGCGTTTCTACTGATTAATAATTCGAAAATAAACCGGAAGCGGGTGCAGTTTGAACGAGCTGAGAAGAATGGCGTTGAAGGAAGAAAAGGGCAAGTCTCAGCTGAAAGCGGTTTATCGCACACGGAAGATGACTCGGATACTGAAGATTTTCCTGCACTTCCCAACCCTGGAAACAGCAAGGGACTAGAGTTATTTGAAAATAACCGTTCCAGTCGGAAACGGAGTTGGAATGGACAGGGACCACAGAGGGGAGGGTATGGGAACCAGCATTACCACAAAAGGGGTAAATGGTATTGATTCTAACACTGCAATAGGACATCAATTGAACTGTGAGTATGTAGTTAACTTATCAGGTGTAGAATTATCACAGAACGATATAAATGTATTAAATAAGGGGTTAAAATTTATCCCGACTGTATTTCCCAGAATCCATATGTTGAAAGCTGATGTTTACAACTTTACACGAAAATTATATCTTATGGATTTCTTTAAAAATGATAAAAATGTAAATATTGAAAACGTGGGAACTGAATTTACAGATTTAAACATAACTGATACAGATGATGAATTTTACTCTTGTGATTCGGAATTAAATAGTATGGAATGTAATGAATTAGATATGAGTAAAGTCACAGTTAAAAGTACTTTTATACCTCCACACCGTAATGATGGTATTAAATATTTATATAAATCCTTGATACATAATATAGAAGCTGACTTTTATAATTTTAAGCAAAATAAAGCACAAATAGAATATAACTTAAGGAAGGAAGAATGGAATAGTTTGGTTAACTTAGGACAAAATGATAATATGGTGTTTAAGCCCTCGGATAAAGGGGGAAAACTAGTGGTACTGAATGTTACCCAATATTTGGATATGTGCTACGCACACTTGAAGAAAAATGAGGTATATGAAAAGATCAAATTATCTGAGTATTTAGATGCACAAAGAAAATATGAATATATTATAGACAAAGGGTATAGGTTGAGATATTTTTCTTATAAAGATGTGAAAGAAAAATGTAATTTAAGTAATCCTAGAATGCCATGCTTCTACTGCTTACCCAAACTGCATAAAAAAGAGTTTCCCCCTCCTGGATGTCCCATAGTCTCAGCTACCAATAGTTTCTTGCACAATGTCTCTATTTTTCTACATACTTATTTAGTACCATATGTATATAGATTGCCTTCATGTATTAAGGATGTGTTTACTCTCATTGATTTTATTAAAACTATAGTGTGGGAAGAAAACATGTATTTTGTTGTGATAGACGTAGTTAGTCTGTATACAAGTATAAAACATGAGGATGGATTGTGTGCTATTAAGCAATTTATAGGTGATACTGTAGTCACGAAGTACATATTAGAACTGTTATATATGTGTTTGAACAATAACATATTTGAATTTAACGGAGATATCTACAGGCAAAAACAAGGCACAGCAATGGGGGCTGCCTTTGCCCCCAGTTATGCAAATATTTTTATGGGTTTATTTGAGAAGGAATATATATATATACTAACCCATTTTATAATAAATATGTTTATAGATATTTCCGTTATATTGATGATTTGCTGTTTATATGTAAAGGTGGTCAAGAAAATGTTCAACAGTTTTTGGAAGAAATACAGAAAAACAGTATGAATATAAAATTTGATGGACTACAAATAGGCAATACAGTCCAGTATTTAGACATTACCTTGAAAGGATATAATAATGCAGTAATAGAATATCAACTACATAGGAAGTTTCAGGGTTGTGGTTCAGTGTTGTATGGGACAAGTTATCACCCACCACATGTTATAAAGTCTATTCCCTATACTGAATTTAATAGAGTGAAGAGACTATGTAGTAACCCTAATATTAAGGAGAAAGAATATTTATTAAGTTATAATAAATTCAAAAATAGAGGTTATTCTGAAAGTGATTTAAAATATAGTTTGAGAAGAGTGAAAAACAAAAGTAGTAATAATAGCGACAGATATAGTGGCAATAATAAAGAAATTAAAGATACTGTATACTTTGTTTCAACCTTTTCCTTATTGTCTGAACATGTTAAGCGACAGGTAATGTTTAGTTGGAATCTACTTAAGAAATAAGTGGATTTTTTAAAAAATAATATAATTAGTTTTTCCTATAACAGAGGGAGAAATGTTCAGGATTTTATAGTTCATAGTCGTTTTAAGCTACCTAATATGTTAATGTATAAACAGGTCAAATATCAGGGTACAAGAAAATGTGGGAAGTGTACTATTTGTAGGTACATAGTTCCACAGTTTAAAATTATTAATGGAATTGTGTTTGAAACTAAGGGAACTTTTAATTGTAAGTCAGTGCAGGTTATTTATGGTATAGAATGTCCTTGTGGCAAGTTTTATATTGGAGAAACAAAAAGAACCTTGTGCTGTAGGATAAAAGAACATGTCAGAGACATAAAAAATCAGAAAGAAAGTAGTCCTTTAGCTGTACATTTCCATAAATATCATAATGGTAAACCTGATAATTTAAAAGTCACAGTATTAGATAATGTTTATAATGAATCATATTGTAGTGAACAATACATAAAACAAATATTAAGGAGAAAGGAATTATGCCTCATATTAAAATTTAATACATTAAGTCCTAATGGTCTGAATCATGATTGTTCATGGAAAAGTTTGTTATAAGTTTATTTGTAAAGAATATGTATATATATTTTTTAAATATATGTTTTTTTAAATATATGTAACTTGTTTTTTAATACAAGTTGAAAGTGATGAATTAATTAACATTAATTATTTAAGTGTTGGTAGGGGAGTGTCTTGTTAAATGTATTTAAGGTGAGTTGTTAGTTAGTGTTGAAGTTTTACTCTGTAAAGGCAAGTTTTGCCGAGGCGCTAGAGAAATTTACCTGTGTTGAGAAATTTACCTGTGTTTCGTTTTACTTCTGAGGTGGATTAAATATTTTTCCAGACGTGCATTGGAGTCCTTCTTCTGTGGTATTATTATAAATAGAGACCATCTAATCTCAAACACTGTATTGTGAGACTTGGGGACAAGTGTTGATAGCAATCTACACTTTTATCATTATGTGAAAATAGTGCTGAGACACACATTCTGCATTGTGCACCTCATACATATGAACATCACATCCAAGACCAGGGAGGTCAAAGCTGTGTTGTACTCTAACCTTATCAGACCACTAATTGAGTACAATGCTTCCTTCTGTCTGTACCTCCCCTGACATCTGCACCAACAGGAGAAAACACAGAGGTGTGTGATTGGGGGAATCTAGGGCCTCCAAACATGACATAGATGAAAAGACTGAAAGAAATGTCACTATACTGAGTATCATTCAGGCTGCTGAGAGGTGACCTATGCCTGGCCTACAAAGCATTCTCAGGCTCTGCCGTACTGGAAGTGTTGGACATCTGCAAATCAAATGGGACAAGAATAACTTGCTCCAGATTTCTTAACCTGGGACATAAACAGAAGATTTTGGGGAGACAGATATATCCCCCAGTGATTGACACTCCTCTGTAATAGACTCCTACTGTGGTGTGAAACAGTGCTCCTCAATGACCTTGTTCAAGTGCAACCTTGACAACTGATTGGGTGATTGTACCTGTGACCCTCATGGACAGGGTCAGTTGGTGCTGCTCACAAAATTTCTCTGCTAGCAATGACCATCAAACTATGCTCAATAAGGGTACTTGTGTTCTTACACAGCTAGGCTTGTAATCACCATAGGCTCATCAGGCTAGTAGCCTCCTATGAATCTATGAAGATATGCACCTATGCAGGCCTCCTAACATCCTGTCTCCCACATGGTCTGCTGATGTTATCTACTATAAGTTGACCTGCACACTTGTAAAAGTCAGGCTTGTGCCATGGTGCTTGTGTAAAGTACTGTGTTCTGTAGTCTGTGTACTTAGTTAGGGGTTCTGTTCTCACTGCAGTCAACTGTGTGTGTGTGTGTGTGTGTGTGTGTGTGTGTGTGTGTGTGTGTGTGTGTGTGTGTGTGTGTGTGTGTGTGAGTGTCTGTGTGTGTGTGTGTGTGAGTGTGTGTGTGTGTGCGTGTGTGTGTGTGTGTGTGTGTGTGTGTGTCTGGAGAGAAAAGCAGAAGTGTGTATCCTACAGCTACTGTTCCAGTGCCATGGATTTACAGTATTTTGATTCTTGCACATGCCTACACATCCATTTCATGGAGGCCTCCCAAAATCTTCTCTCCCAAATGACCTGCTGATGTCATCTACTATAAGTCAACCTGCACTTTTGCAAAAGTCAGAATTATGCTGTGGCGCTTATGTAAAGTACTGTGTTCTGTAGTTTGTGTACTTAGATATGCAGGGCTTTTGTTCTTACTATAGTCAATTGTGTGTGTGTGTGTGTGTGTGTGTGTGTGTGTGTGTGTGTGTGTGTGTGTGTGTGTGTGTGTGTGTCTGCCTGCCTAGACAGGAAAGCAGAAAGGCATTTGGCACAGATCCACACTGAAATATTCAATCAACACTGTCATATGTGGCCATAAACAGCTATATCATCAAGTGGGTAGACCAGTGTATCACATGGCATCTCACTATGCAGAAATGTGTGAAGTGACCTATATCTCAGGTCCAGTGATTCAGCCATACATCAGGGCTGTCGGCTAGGCCCTTTCCTGTCTGTTATTTAAGTGATGGATATCATAGATGACATACACACCCTGTGTCCAAACAGCTGCCTGAAGGCCTACAGATTGTGGGCAATCACTGACTCCAACTGTGATATTAGTATAATACAGACAGTATCAACACATACCAAATATTGCTACCATAGCCATGACAATACCTGCAATGACAAGAAAACATGGGGAGATTTGTTACATTAGGAAAACAAACACACAACCCAGGTATAATGTGGACATCACACCCTATAACCAGACCAATAGGTATGTGACCCATGTCCTGGGGTAGATGGTAAGTGGAATGTCCACCAGCATGGGGTAACGGTGCTGACTACTTCTTTGAATGTAACACAAGTACTGCGTATGTGAAGAACATTCACATCAGAGGCCATAATAATTTTATAGTTCCCAGCCTTCATCACACCAATAACTGAGTACAACGCACCCTTATTCATGTACCTCCTTACACATATTCCAGTAACTATCGCCCCATAAGCCTGACTAGCCTGGTCTGCAAGACTATGGAGCGCATCATCATGGAACTCATTAACAAAAACATTGGGAACCTCCAAACACTTGACCCGACCCAGTTCGGCTTTGTTAAGGGCAGATCATGCCTACTAAACCTGGTTGACTTCTTCGAAACAGTTACCAAGGCCATAGATGAGGGAAAGGTGGTTCACACAGCCTACCTTCACCTCGCCAAGGCTTTCGACACCATTCCCCGCTAGGGTATTACAGAAAAACTCACCAGCCTGAACATAAACCCCTACGTCACGAAATGGGTTGCCAACTGGCTTACAGACAGAACTCACACAGTAAGAATAGTGGGCTCCAGGTCCAACTCTAAACCAGTCACAAGTGATGTCCCGCAAGGCTCGGTCCTGGGACCCCCCCCCCTACTGTTTGGCATATACTTCTCAGAAGTACAGGCAAACACAGGAGGACTATGGCTAACTAAGTTCGACGATGACTGCAAACTGAGAGCCATAATTGACACGGACATCCTCCAAAAGGGCCTTACTGAGACGGACACCTGGTGTCAAAGTCATGGCCTCAAGTCAAATGCCAAAAAATACATAGGCATCTCGTTTGTGAAAAACAAAAGACCCACGAATTACCACATAGGTGGCAGCCCCCTTAATACAGAAGAGGTAATAAGAGATCTGGGGACCCAGGTAGATAGTAATCTCTCCTTTGACAATCATATTGCCAAAATAGTTAGGAAATCCTTCTATGTGGCCCATCTAATTACTAAAGGGTTCACATTTAGAAATAAAGAGGTTATAGTGCCCCTCTACTCGTCACTCATTAGACCCATCATAGAGTACAATGCCCCATTTGGGATGTACCTCACAAGATACTTCCAACAGCTGGAAAGACCACAAAAGTACCTCACCAAGAGGATTACTTGCCTCAAACATATGTCGTATGCAGCCCGACTGAAAAAACTCCAGCTGTACTCAGTGGCATATTGCTTACTCAGAGGTAATCTCTGCCTGACTTACAAAGCCATGTCCAACTCAGAATTGATGGACATGCTCCACCTAAAGAAATCCAAGTCACTGCGAGCCACATGCTCTAGTGAGCTAAACCTCACCACAACAATAAATAGAACATGCTGGAGGGATAGATTCCTGTCATAGAGACTCCACATGCTTTGGAACAAAATTCCAAATTACATCAGGCAGAACCCCTCACTAACACTCTTCAAGAGAAACCCTGATGAGTGGATGGGTAACAGAAAATACACCCCTGGGATCACTTCATTGGCTCTGCTTGACAGAGGATCAGTTAATTAATCAATGGGGCAGCGAAAGCCGACACACTGTGACTAGGCTTATAAATGCCCACGGGCAGATAGCCTAGTACCTACCTATGAACCTATGAACTGAAGTGTACCACCTTTGTCACAGTGAGCTGTCACACAGCTTATTGGCCATACCTAGGTATTCTTTTTGTGAAATATACATGACTGTCTTGACGGTGCAGAATACCAATCATGTTGTTTCACCAGATGCATGTATGCTACTTGTTCTGCTGATGCACACACTACATACATAGGTGTTTGACAACATTAATGGCATGGATATCATTAGTGATAGTGTGACTTGTGCTCTCTCTCGCTCTCTATACACACACACACACACACACACACACACACACATATATATATATATATATATATATATATATATATATATATATATATATACATATATATATATCTATATGCCATGCACACCAGTCAACTAGACTGCATTGCTCATAATGTTGCATGCAGGTAAAGCAGGGTGCCTCATAACACCTCCAGTAGATGTTACAGTGGCAGGACAGTGTGCATTGGTACCCTCATAGAGTGTGGATGCATCATGATAGTTGTTCAAGCATGTCTGTGCAGACTCATCTCTTATCACTCTCGATCACATATGTTATGTCATGGGCATGGGATTACTGGTGGTATTATTATCATATTGTTCATGATTGTGGTTGGTTCTTTTAATATTTCCATGAGCCTTTACCTGTGCCCCACTTGCTGAAGACCTCTGCTGAGATTACACTCATATTTAGGCATATCAGTTTTCACAGTTTCACAATATGCACCTTATCTAAATTGTATGCTAGGTCCCTGATAGATGTCCTCTGCATTATTCATGTAAGGATGCTTATCTCAGACAGACTCCCCATTGTTATGTCACCTTGTGTAACAGTCATATAAAGCACAGTTTCACTGTGCAGTCCCTACTGTACCATATAGATATGTGACTGGTGTTGCTGCCACAACCACCTTCCATTGACATGCCCTCATCTGCTGTACATTAGGTTGTTTCACCTGTCCGCTTTCCCTGTGTTCATTCCTGCAATTCATATGTGTGTCCCTATTCAATACACACACTTCCCCCGAGTGTTCTTTTTACATGACAGTCCATGTGCTATTACAGATCATTTACACTTCAGTACAGAATGCTAGGAATGGGATATCACAATACTCTGCAGTGTAGATACACTGTCCTGAACTGTGTTTGGGCCATATACTTTGCATTCATACTTCTCAGCTGTCCAGATATTTCCAAGATTTCCAGATGTGTTCATTATCAGATTTGTGGCTTTCTGCCATATCACTGAGATAATCTCAGGACTGATGTGACTCAGTATTGCATACATTTGAGTATATACCTATCAAATGCCCTAATTTTTGCAGAATGTCCAGATTTTTGTCTCATATTTTTGATCTTTTGCTCATAAATCTTTGGTTTTCTGGCAAATCATTGGCATGCCATTGCAGACTGAAGTCAGAAAATAATGATAGGCATTTGAATTTCAAACTTCATGCTCTTCAGAAAATTCATGCTAATGTAAAACCTATTACTCTATAAATTTTCAAAGTTTTTAAGGGCTATATTATAATTTGCCCCTGTTTTGGGTGCTTTATTCCCCCAATTATTTATGGCTTTGTCCAGATTTCTTGCTCTACGATGTTGAGAGGTCTCTCTGAGTTTCATTCTACCACATTTCTATGAGACATCTATGTCAAATATGTTCATATTTCTAGTTAATTGTTCCCATATTATGCTGGTCTTTGTGCAGATATGCTGAACTTGGAGACTGAGAGCTATCTGTAAAGCCCTGGTAATCAGTCTGGCATTCTGTGGATAACCATGGGCCGTATATGTTCTGCATTAAACAGTATTGCTATTCGTGTTCACCTTACATGGTTTCCTGGCCAGTAACACTGTTACCAGCCATGAAACCTTGCTTAGATGTGGGGCACGGCATGAATATACATTGCAAGGTGGAGAGTGCTGCCACTCAATGTGCACCACCACCCATACATGTAAACTCCATGTAGGATTTGTGTGGATCCTACATGTAGTTTATTGAATCCTGGGGAAAGACTTTTTTGGAAGGAATGTAACAGCATTTTTAGTGGGCAAGCTGCATCTTAGGATTCCAAATAAAGTACAAGTATCTCACAGAAGTAAACAGAGTTCTGAAAGAGATTACTTTGAATAAACGAGACCACCAGCGTAGTTTACATAGTTTAAATTTAATACAATCAGAGTTTTAGAAGGATATGAGGAATTATTTTTTTACTATAATGGGTGGATATGTCTGAAAGGATTGCAATTAATGTGGCAAGTATAAGAAACTTTGACTTGTATGCCACAACAGAGTGGCATATTGAAAATTCGTGTTCAGGTGTTTGGGGGTTAAGGAAGTATGTATCTTAGCAGATTGCTCTGACCTGATTAAACTAGCGATGTGACATTTCTAAATTCTGTATTTTATATGTTAACATGTTAACTACAACTGTGCCATTCAGTTCCTTATACTGGCTAGGTAGAGCCACATTGACTTAATGAAACTGAACAGAAAGTTAGATGAAAATCAGACTGCTGTTTGCTTGCTGTGCAGAAAATGCTGACAATGGATGATGTTTATTAAGCTAGAGCAAAATGGAATTGATATTCAGTCTTTATCAGATACCAGTATTGTTTTTTTAAACAGAAAGGCAGATTGCATTGCAGCTAAGCAAAATACAACATTCAATAAATGTTACCCCTTCTGAAGTCAGTAATTAAACCATAAATGTGTACTGGTGTATTTCAGGGTAGAAAAAATGTTGAGGCTCAGAACCTTAATAGTTAGACAGTGTGCATATCGTACACGAACAAGAAATGTAGAAAAAGAAAACACTGCAATAACAGATCTAGGGTCCATGGTAGGTGATGTCAATTAATATATGTCTGAAAAATAAAGGTAGCTGAAAAACGAACTGTCAGTCATGTCTATTACTTCCTGCATATTTCTGAACAGCTCAAGAGATAAAAATAGCTGAGATGCAATGGACAGCGTATGAACAAAAGCACACATGCTGCATACAGAAAGAACTCAGCTTCTGAGAGAAGAGAACTATGGTTATTTAGGTCACTTATTAGTCAAGGTCTACAGTCTCAGACTCCATATGACTCTCAATTGATTTCTAGATTTACATTTTGTATTTTTGTCTGATGAAGCATAAAGGTCACCAGTTCTGATTTTCCATCCCTTTCCTTATTTCCATCCATTCCTGAATGGTGGGGGAGGTGATATCAGGTTAAAGCTACATAGAGTTGTAATCTAAAAATTAGACTGTATTGGTTATGTAATTGCCATAAATGTATTTGATCATTTATTGCAAATAAAAAATCTTAAAATTAGCATATAATGGGGATGCAAGAATATAACGTTAAATATCACCAAACAAAAAAAATGACAAATGGTGTAAATAATTGATACGATTGCTGTTAATGTTATGTTTCTCCATGTGTATTAGATTGTAATTTTACATACTTTTATATATATGACTTGCAGAAAGGGGAATAAAAAATCATGATTATTACTCGCTATGTCATGAACATACCTGAAATTCTCATGTCATTCCCATTTGTTACATCTGACCTGGACTTTCCATATTCCTCTGTTGTACACATCATCTGATGTTTTAAATCTCATACTGCCTAGATTTCTGTTCTTTCCCAAACACTATTAATATGAGTTTTCTGAAGTTAAAGATGCTTACATAGTTAGGTAAACAATAGAAAAAAGACCATGGGCAGCAACAGGACACAAGCTGAACATGGTAAGAATGAATTAAGGGTTAGATTTATTTATTTACTAATATGACGTTGAATGTAGCATACATATCACACACAAGCTGCTTTCTGTTGTAACTCTTAGATAATAACACAAAAGGGCTACTCAGTAAAGTATAAGCTGTAAATACTACAAACTATGAAATTCTGTGTCATTGCCAGAATGTATATTGTTGAATACTGTTTGTTGACTGATGCTGTTGTGCCTGTGTTTCTTCAAGAAAAACTTTAAAGTAATAACGTGTTGCTTTTGTTTATGTTTACTTATTAGCTCTAGGTAGCGTTGTCGCCTCACAGTAAGACGCTGTCCGG
>NC_056728.1:1772700592-1772753092 GCF_019279795.1 Protopterus annectens
ACTGTGTCACAACTAGTATATGCAGACCAGAAATCATAGTTAAGGTACTTAGTAGTCAGCATGTCATTTCATAAGAAGAAGCCATATATAGCTGGTTGTAAATCATAGTGATAGGTAGTATTATGGAGCAGTGAGAAAAGCAGTGTGAGAAATGATGTCTGTAAATGGGTTAAGGGGCTGTTAACAAGCTGTTTCCTATGGTACACTGGTACAAGGGTTGATTCCCACAACTTTCATTGTCTGACTCTGAGCAAGTCACTTAAAAAGATCCATGAATATCAGTGCTCCACACCAGAAAAAAAAATTAAAAATAAAATGTGCTGTCTAATGAGAGCAAAATGAGATGCATATGTGCACCTCTGAAAGCTTGTTGTTATTCCTAGTCTTAAGGCATGTTAGGCACAAAGTAAGTTCTGTATAACTATAATAGCAAACAGCACATGGAAACTTTCAGAACTGCTAAAGATGTTCAGAGCAGCAGTAGCATGCAAGGACACAGTACTTGGTGACTATAAGTCCTGCTACCTTGCAGTCAGTAGTGCAGTGCTGTCATAGATGAGATGAATAAAATGGTATTGGAAACAGATTACATTCTGTTAGCAAACCAATCTGTAGCTACATGTAGCCAGTGTAGCAGCATTTCTGTGTGGCAGAGCTATCATACTGAGACCCTCCATAGATAAACAGTGGACACTGTGGGTACACCAGAGGTGTAACTGACTAGTTTGATGCCTGGTACTGTCCTGAAATCAGGCACCTACCTCGTTTAACTTCATTTTAAACTGTAGCAAAATGCTTTCTACATTTGTAGCAAGCAGCTGCTATAGTTTGAGCCACATAAAAAGTGCTTGAGTGCTTGAGTGCAGACCAAAATGCAAAAAAACCCTCTTCTTTCATTTATACTGTAGCACACAGCTGCTACTTTTTATGGCACAGATGGGGCTCTAAAGAGCTTCAGTTTCAGACCACAAATGCAATACTGGTATTCATTTCTGAATGCCAATAATGCACTGAAGACAGATTACTCACCCTAATATTTTCCAGCTGAGGTGGCTGCCCCTTTGCCCCACCCTAGCTACTATTGTGGGGTACACTATAGACCTAAAAACTACCCACTATGTTTCTTGATGCACTATTTCCACAGGTCTATGTTAAATTATCGAACACTTAAAAAAGCGAACGATGATTTATCTAACCCATGTAAGCGAAAGCTTACAATCTCGAATGCTTACAACAGCAATTTTTTTCCAAGGGAAAAAAATCGCTGTTCCACAAAACAAAACAAAACAAAAAAATTAAAACATTACATAAAGTGGGGGGCTTTGCCCCCCCCCTGATGTGGGGAGCTGTGCCCCCCACTTAAATATATCAACTCCGAGATCACACTGCAATCATGAATATGGCAAAGTAATGGAAGTGGACAAGTGATTTCTTTCCCAGGGAAAGAATTTGTTTATATGCCGTTTCACTATTTTGCCTTTTCATGATTTCAGGTTAGATCAAGACGCATTTGGAAGAATGCTTCTTCGATCATTTAATAGGAACCCTATTTCCACATGTTGGTGAGGGCATCTGTTTCACCAACATAGCAAAGGAAAGAGTCCTCACCATGCTTGGCTTCTTTTGACATCACCCACCTTCTAAAGTACTGTGTGATACAGACTGCATACGTGTGGAATTAAAAGCCCCACCCAGTGTCCATGCACAATGGTATGTCAATTGTAATGGCTACCATTCCATCAAATGCTGTGTTGTGTACAGTGCACAGGGGTTAATTACCACTCTGCCACTCTGCCTGCATATCACTCTGGCAGTGCCCATCATTCTTACAGAGGGCTTACAAGTTATCTATATTGCTGTTTGCTGCATAATGAAATTCCAGAGGACCACCTCTTTGGTAAGTATAAGTACTGAAGGAAGCATAGTCAAAGACAGCATGACCATATCTCCACCCCAATATGGCCTGCTGTATTTCAGGTAATGAGGTTCATATGTTCATAGGTAAGTACTAGGCTATCTACCATTGTGTGCCCTTTTAAGCCTAGCAAATTTCCCTTTTGGCACTTGAATTAACTTATCCTGTTTGGTGTTAGACTGGCCTTACCTTTCCCATAGTCAATAATTATCTATTATCCCTAGTGAGAATAATTGGGATAATATTATAGATAATTTGGGGGAATTCATGCATGTGATAAAGCATTTAGTAGCTGCCATTAGTAATCCTAGTAGGGGGCAGTCCTTGGGTAAATTTTCTATTAACCATCCATATATCCAAGTTCAGCTTAAATACAGACAGGGATGAGATTTGTTTTACATTGATGGGGAGAATGTTCCAGAGCAATTGTACCCTCTGTAAGATATACCTGTCCCCTCCAAACCATTCTGTTGATGTTGCAGAAGAGTTTTACATCCTTGGACTGAGTCACACTGTACATTAGTCATGAGACATCTTCACCTATACCTCACAGGAGTGATGGTGCAGTTGGACATGGTAACCATCAATTGCTCAGGTGATAAGAGGGACAGTGACACATGGATGACATAACCTGGATGGGTGGCATGCCAATGGAGGCAGAGACGGTGGTATACTGCACTGGGATGTTGTACTTATGTAGGAAGAGGAGGACCATTTTGGCCCAGACGGTTGGCAGTCATCTCTGTCCAAAATGTATGATGGTGTCATAAGATACATTTAGATCTGCAGGTGTAAACTGTGTACCTGTAATGGCCTTCCAATGTGACTACCCTATGTACATATCCTTCTCTGATCATCTCCCAATTGCATGTAAATGATAGTACAGATTAATATAAGCATCTATTCTCAGTTTCCAGACAAGGTCACACGTAGTATTTCACACAGAGATGTACCTGCCACCATAGTACAGCAGAACACTGTATAACTTCTTATGGTTGTGTATTTTGACAAGCATGCTTTTCTTCTGTCAGAAACTGCCTTCAAAATGCTGTACTGGTGAGGCTGCTGCTGATTCTGTTCCTTTTGTCAATGTATGCTTTGGTATTTAAAATGGTGGACTGCCTGATTAAGATGTGAATAAATTGAGTTTGAGTGGCATTTATGCATATGAGATGGCTAAGTTCTACATATGTCCATGAACTGATATATTTTGGCAAAGTGCAAAGACAGTATAAAACACAGCTAGGCTGCATACAGCTTTGCTGATTCACCAATAATGGGGGCTTATGCATGCCACCTGCATTTGCATGCACGCTGGATTTTGCTTCTACATTAGGCTGCACAGCTTGTGATGCAGAATACATATTTACAGTATGAATCACAGGCTGCCATCTTGTTTTACAGGACATTCACAGCAATGGGTGTTGATATAATTCCCCATAGAGACTGCCTGTCTGGTGCGGTATGCAGAGCAAGAAAATGTTTTACTAGTTGTGTAGCAAGTTCAGGGTATGGCTGCTGAGTCCTCATCAAGGTGCATTTCATAAGATGGATGCATGGTATCACCTAGCCGAGCCATTAAGTGAAGTAATTGGGATCCCAGGGAGAGCCAGGTCCAGCACTAGGTGACGGCAGCTGTGTAGGGCTCATGTTGGCTTGGGGGACTGGCTTCACTTTAAAAAAATAAAATCTTACATAAATAAAATAAGCAGGGAGACTTCTATAAAACAGCAGGACTTTTAGGACATCATGGGAGACTTCTATATGACATAACAGGCCCCAGAAACCTCAGCGTCTTAACGCACCATCTTCAGAAATCATGGGTAAATTTGAGTTAGGACATCAGAGCAACCAAGTAAGCATATCTTTAGAAGGAAGGAAGATATGCAGAGAGCAAATGGAGTGTGTGTGTGTGTGTGTATGTGTGTGTAATACCCCAGTTAGAGGGGCTGTCTAGTTAAGTTACTTTGCTCAGAGTCAGGGGGATTGTGCTGCACTCCTGAGTGTGTCCTCCATTGGATGAGATGTCTAATAACTATGAATCTTTTCAGTTTGCAAGTTATTCGTTATTGCATATCACTAACACACCAATATTTTTTAATGTAACATAGGCAATTTATTCTTCAAGGGCAGCAGGCACTGAATTTTCATATGAAACTCTGAAATGCAAAGTTGTTTGCCAGCAGCAACCTCTTCAATATTTACAAATATCTTTAATGTGGAATTATTCAACTGACTTTTATTTCTGCAGAGATTATGCACATTGATTGATACTGGTGGATTATAATGACAGTAGTTTGAGTGGCCTTTTATGGGTGAAATGTTTTCAAATGGGTAGATTTATCATTTTTGGTTCATATGTTTGGTTTGACTGTTTACTGGAAAAATGTTCAAAACTACATAAGTTGTGGTGTATTAAACAGGGAATATAATTTATTATCAGGAAGGCAAAACAAAAATCACATGCATTTATGCGTGCTCCTAAAAATATGTGCTGATGGCCCAAGGTTTGAAAACAGCCTGAAGGCACACTTAATCTGCCACTGGGCAGATACATTTTCTAAGGATGTGTGTTTCAATGCAGTTTCAATGAATGAGAGTTTCAAGAACAGAGATGGTTACTGTAGAATAGAATGTGTGTATGTATCTTTAAGAAGCATTTCCAGATGTAGGCAAGTGCATATAAATAATGAGCACGTGCAGGCAGCAGTGCCATTTTGAGAGAACAGAGTGTTAACATATATGAGTGTGGTAGTCAGTCTGTTTATAAGTTTATTTAAGTTTAAGTTACAAAGCCTCATTCCTGATGTGCTTGTTTGTAAAAAAGCTGCTTGAACTGAACCCACAACTGTTCGTCTGTTTTATCCTGACCAGGCAAGCAACATGGTGTCAGAACCAGGATTAAGAGAGCAGCTTCTTCAAGCCATAAAATGCAGAGTAGAAGGTGAAGGCAGATTGAGCTGACTGAGTGAAACAGAGCTCAAACAATCAAAAAAGGGCCAGAGATGAACTTAAGGTAACCAAAATTTGCACAAATTATTTATTTTGCACAGAAAATGAAATGGAACATTTGTAAGGCACAAAACACATTACTAATCAAACAAAAGGCAAAAACGCATTATTAATTAAACAAAATATTTGAACTATAATATTTGATAAAACTATCAGAGATATTCATATGGGGCTCAAAATTACCTCAGATTTGCATAACGAGCATGTTTAAAGTAAGAAACACAAGAAAAGCATAATGAGTATGATAAGGGATTAAAAGGGCATAACGAGTACAATAAAATGGCAAAATAAGCTTAAAAAGCAAGGCAACTGCATTTCTTTTAGTAAAATACTGTGTTTGGGGCACAAAGTACTATTTTGCATTGATTGAAGCCATTCAAAGCATAACTAGAGTTGTTCAAAGTATCTCAGAGTGTGCAAAGTGTTTGCAGAATGTGTGCTTTATTATGGTGCAATTATTTCAAAGAGTTTGCTGTATGCAAAGTACAATTATATTGCAAGGTGCAGTCAAAGTACAGCCATTTAGAAAAGTTTCTTGTGCTGTGTAAATT
Source organism: Protopterus annectens (assembly GCF_019279795.1). NCBI lineage: Eukaryota > Metazoa > Chordata > Ceratodontiformes > Protopteridae > Protopterus > Protopterus annectens. Next base: position 1,772,706,071 of record NC_056728.1, read on the forward strand.
TATTCATAGAGTATCACCATTTCAAAGTGTTTCTTACACTGTACAGAGCTGTTTTGCAAAAGTACAGCCATTTTGAAGAGTTTCTGTGCTGTGTACAGTTTATTTGCAAAATGCATTCATTTTTGAAGTGTTTCTTACTCTGAGCTTTTTCTCCTCTGTACAGTTTATTTGCAAAGTACAGTCATTTTGAAGTATTTTTTACACTGATAAGGAGTGATTTCACAAAGTACAGTGATTTTAAAGTATTCTTGTGCTATGGAGACTTATTTGGCAAAGTGCAGTTATTTTAAAGTGTCTGTTGTGCTATTGGGTATAATTACAAATTTTTGGCATACAGTTCTGGCATATATTTATGTGTGTATGTTTATACATACTTCCAAGCACCTTCACTCATGTGTGTTGATATGGCAGAGGCATTTCGCAGACCCAGTCCACTTGTGTTTGATCATAACAGAATTGGAGGGTACTCAAGCAGAAATATGATATTTTCATACAAGCAGATTTTTTTGCCAAAGATGCACATACAAGGGCCTTCATTTTGCTGAACGTAGCTGGGTCAGTAGCCATTGAAAGAGAGCGTTCATTTGTGAACACACCAGAAGTATATGCAGGAGAGGGTGAAACTGTAATATTGTTGTACTGGCTGAATCAAGGGAGGACTCTGAGTGCTTGAAACATAAATTTAGAGAAATATGCAACCCCCAGACAAATGTTATATTAGAGAGGCACTTATTTTATACAAGCGACCAAAAACCAGGTGAAACTTTTGCAGCTTATATCACTGACTTGAGAAATAAGACTAAAATGTGCAGATTTGGTGATTTGAAAGATGAGTTAATAAAGGACAGGCTTGTGTGTGGTGTTAATAATGCTGCAGTGAAAAAAATTTTGCTTCATGACAATTATTTAATGTTAAGCAAAGCCATAGAGGTTTGTCAAATCCATGAGCTGAAGAAAGGCACACAGGTATGCTTGCAAGTGATAAGAGCATGGTTTCAACAGCCTCTAGAGCAAACGTAGACAGCATGCAGCATTTGGCAAACAGAAGCAGGCCTAAGCACATGGTAGCTGCAATCCCTATGGGTTCTCCTGAGAGATTCCGTAACTTTCTAGCAAGTTCTAAGACTAGCTCAGCAAAATGGACATGCTCAGTGCAGTATAACGGTGAGTCAACAAAATCCAAGTCAAGTCTTACTGTTAACTGCCGTAATTGTGGACAAGTGCCACAAGTGTAAGAAATGGAACTACTTTCAAAAGCTTTGTAAATCAAGCAAGCCTTATTCATTTATTAAGAAAGGTTGCTCAAAAAAAACAAGTTGATCATATAGAAAGCTGCAACCCTACTTTCTATGTAGATGGTGTATCAGTGGTCAGTGAAATGGTTCATGCAGTAGATTTTCTGTCAAAGAACAAAGTATTTTGTACTGTCCTGATCAATGGTAAACTCACAGAGCTCAAAGAGGACACTGGTTCAAAGTGTAATGTACTGTCAGTAGAAACATTTGCTAAAGAGAGAGCTGGTGAGGCTCAATAGTGCTTTCATGCTATTCAGCTGGGAACAGCTACAACTTGGAATTTATGTAGTCTGAAGACCTGTGCAGTCATTATTTGGTCTCAGAGACAGTTTAAGAATGAAATTACTTTCTTTTACTAAAGAAGCACATCATGTAAGCACATTTCCCAGTTCCAGTTTCAGTAATGTTATTTTCTCAGGGTATGCTGATGTTTTGAATGACAAGCTAGACAAACTTCCCATTGTGTACTCCATGAAAGTAGACCTAGAGGTCAGTCCAGTGGTCAGACCAGCAAGAAGAGTTCCAATAGTTATGCAGGACAAAGTCAAGGTCCAGTTAGACAAAATGGTGCAGCAAGGTGTGATTTGTCCAGTCACAGAACCAAATGAGTGGGTGTCTTCCATTGTAGCTGCTCATAAGAAAAATTCAGATGTAATCAGAATATGCATTGATGCAAGAGACTTGAACAAGGCATTAAAGAGACCTCATCATCATATGTGTACAGTTGAGGAGATTGCCACCATCATGCCAAATGCCATTGTTTTTTCTGTCTTGGATGCAAGAGTTCATTTTGGCAAGTAATGCTTGATCGCAAATCTTCACTACTGACTACGTTCCATACTCCATTTGGTAGATACAGATTCCTCAGGATGCCTTTTGGAATACATTCTGCCAGTGAAGTCTCTCAGTGTGCAATGGAGCAAATTTTTTCAGGCTACCCGTGTGCTATAATAGTTGACGATTCACTAGTTGGAGGCAATGGTGAAGCAGAGCATGACAGAAACCGCAGGAAAGGTCTGGACAGAGCACTTGAAGTAAACTTAAAGCTTAATCCTCTGAAGTATAAATTCAGACTACCGGAAGTTACTTATGTAGATCATTTATTTACCAGTACAGGCTTATGACCAGACCCTTCAAAGAAGCAGCCATTCTTGAAATGCCAGCTCCAAACAATGTCCAAGCTTTACAGTGTTTTCTTGGTATGGTTAACTATTTGGGCAAATTTATCCCTGACTTTAGTGAATTATCAGCACCTTTGAGAGAGCTGACACACAAAAAGGTTACCTGATCATGGTTAGAACAACATCAGAGAGCATTTGATAACCTCAAACAGCAAATTGCCAACCCTCCTACATTAAGGCACTATGATGTGCACAAACCAGTAGTTCTTTCCTGTGATGCTTCAAAGTTCGGTCTTGGTGCAGTTATTCTTCAAGAGGACAGACCTGTTACCTATGCATATAGAACTCTTTCCCAAACTGAGGTGCAGTATGCTCAAATCGAGAAGGAACTTTCGGCTATTGTTTCGCCTATTCAAAGTTCCATGATTATATTTATGGCTGAACTATTCAAATAGAAACTGACCATCAACGTCTAGTCACTATTTTAAAGAAGCCTATGCATTCAGCTCCAGCGAGACTACAAAGAATGATGCTCAGATTACAAAAGTATGATTTCAAAATGGTCTATGCAAAAGGCAAACTTTCTTTGTCTGGCTGATACCTTATCCAGATCACCCAGAAATACCACGGAACAGCTTGATGTAGAAAATTTTGATGTCATAGAAGTGTGTAATTTTTCTACCATGAGACTTGATGAGCTAAGGGATCTTATAAAGACTGATCAAATTTTGCAAAAGCTCAACCACTTCATCAATGTAGGATGGCCATCAAAGCAATTCTGTGTACTGCCAGAAGTGCAACCTTACTTTCCATACAGAGATGAGATGTTGATGGAAGATAGTATAATTTCAAAGGTCCCAAAGTTATTGCTCCTACATCCTTGCAATATGAATACATTCAGATTTTATGTTGTGGCCACCCAGGTTCCGACTCTACCAAAAAAAGGGCAAGAGGACTAGTATTTTGGCCTACTCTATCGAAAGACATTGATAAAATGCTTTCTTTTGTTTAGTATGTAATAGTGCGAAACCACATTTGCAAAAAGAGCCACTTCAGCTAAGTGAAATTCCTGAAGTACCTTGGTCAAGAGTAGCCACTGACATATTTGAGTGGAATAATCAGCATTACTTAGTGTTGATAGACTGTTATTCGAATTGGTTTGAGATTGATTTGCTACCTAACCTAACGTCCAGTGCTGTTATATCTAAGATGAAACATAATTTCTCAGTCCATGGTAGTCCACACAAAGTTATTTCTGACAATGGTACCCAGTTTAGCAGTCAGTTGTTTCAGAGATTTGCAAGAGTGGGACTTGATCCATGTTACTAGTAGTACCGAATGCCCACAATCAAATGGCCTTGCTGAACGTGTAGTACAGAGTGCAAAGCAATTACTAGAGAGGTCAAAGTGTGACAATACCAATATCTTCTTGAATTCACTTAATCTCAGAAATATACCCTGTGACAACCTACTTTAATTGTATTTTTTTTATTTATCTAACATTTTCACACAAGTCCGATTTAGAATGAAGACAATTTTCAGTGGAGGCCTGGGGAGAAACGCTACAGACGCATGAATACTTAGCGCATCTGCTCAGAGACTTCTATCTAGGCAAACCAGAACAACCTTGCCTATCAGTTCTAGTTTGGTGGTGCCTAATGCTAAAAACAACAGGGCAATCAAAGTCCAACTTTTTAAAAAGCATTCTTTTCAGAAGTCCAACTATGATAAAATGAGCAGATTTCTTCATCCATTGAAAGAAGAAGAGAGAGTAAGGATGCAAACGGCGAAAGGCTTTGATCAAATTGGTCAAGTGAGAGGAATATGTGTCGAGCCGAGATCCTATTTGTGGAATCTGAGAGTACAGAATACAGGAGAAACTGCAGGCATCCTCTTCCTGTATCAGAAAAGATATTGCAGCATCGTACCTGTGATACAGACTAGATCTTAGAGCAGCCCTGACAATGTTCATACCGAAGAACATGTCTCAGTATCCATTTCCATTCCTGATAATGTCCCAGTTATCCCCAAAGTTGAACATTCCTTGAAGACAGTCTCCATTGCTAGATCCAATTCTGACTTTTATATTACACGATCAGGTCGTACAGCAACCTGGAGTTGACTGTTTTATATGAATCTGATTTTGTATGATTGCATGTCAAAAAATTAGTTCTGTATCACTGCATGGCAAAAGATAATTTCTGTATAACTGCATGTCATCGAATACTGTTATTTGATGTATGAGCTATTTCTCAAAGAGGGAGAATGCAGAATAGAATGTGTGTATGTATCCTTAAGAAGCATTTACAGACGTAGGCATGTGGATATAAATAGTGAGCACGTGCAGGCAGCAGTGCCATTTTGAGAGAACAGCCAGAGTGTTTCTTTATTTATTTATTTAACATTTGTTTACTGGGAAAAGTCAGACTTGGAATGAAGCTAATTTTCAATGGAGGCCCAGGGAGAAACGCTCCAGATGCATGTCTTTGTGCTAACATGTATGAGTGTGGTAGTCAGACTGTTTATAAGTTTATTTAAGTTTAAGTTACAAAGCCTTATTCCTGCTGTGTTTGTGTGTAATAAAGTTGCTTCAGCTGAACCCACAACTGTCTGTTTTATCTTGACTGGATAGGAGACAGTTACTGTAGCTCATTCTAAATTTATTTTCATTGTGAGACTGTATTGTTATGTTTAACAAAATGGCTGTCACTGTTTGTGCTACAAATTTTAAAATAAAAGTTTTAAATTAAATCCAAATATATGTAATTATTGCAGAAGTAAAGAGGAAAATAGTAAGCACAGTGACAGGTTTGAACAGTGGTTATGGTAATTGGGTAGAGAGACAGCCAAGTAATGGGGCACTGGAATGTTGTGGTGGGGTGGGGCTGTATTAACTGTCTAGGGCCACATTTGACCATGATTTGGTTCTGATCCCAGGACCTTTGAGCACTGGTATGATAACCTGTAGTAGTGAGAAGTGAAGATTAGGCTGAAAAGGCCCGGATGGTATAGTAAAGTATTAGCACTAGCTGCTGTTTTTCAAAAGTGCACTTTTAACTTTTTTCTTTCAGAGCTATGTTCTTAACCCAGGCTATTTTCCCTGACTCTTACCAGGGCATACAAGTTGGGCTACAGTATGCAATGATTTCTGTGCTGTAATTGTTACTTGTCTATTCATATTGGCATAGCTGTTAAGCTGTGTGGCTTTAGGCATCATGTCAGGCTTCTGCTATATTCCACATACTTGTGTAGCTGTCACTTAGTTGTGAAATGGTAGGCACAGTTTATGCATCTTCTGTCATATTGTGTGAGTCTGTAACTTAGTTGTGTAGTTGTGGGCAAATTTCTAGGTCTTTTCATGCATGCATGTCTATGTTCGAGTGCAATTTTGCCATAAATTGTGTGCCTTACCTACACGTTTGTGAGATGCCTATTTTGTACATTGTGTCTTTTGGTGCAGGCAGAGTGGAGACAAATCATATTGACTATTGCAAGAGACTGCTCTGCCTACAGCTGTTGTAGGTGAGAGAGCAGATAATGTTCCATGGGAGGTTCTGATGTTGGTCTGCAGCAGGTAATCAAGCTAGTCAACCTGCCTGGAAGACATAAGAAGGAGGTGGCCGATTATGTGATGGCTTACACTTTGGCCATTACACTACCATGGGCTTGCTGTAGTGCATAGCAGATGAAGTAAATCAGAAAGCCCCTGCCATCCTGTCAACAGAGTTGAGTGTGGCCCTGACACTGGCCATCCTGACCCATATAATCTATCTTCTGGGTCTAGTTGATATCCGTAAGGGCCAGATAGGGGTCAACACATTGTCCATACCCCACCCTATCTTATCCAGGTATAATTTATCTTGTGGTGCCACAAGCCAGCCCTTGTGCATTGTCCACTTCTCTCTATCACCATTTTGTTGACACTGTGTTTGTCATTGTCCTACCCATGCCTTCCCTCCCAGTCTGTGCACATCCACCCTTGTATGTTTACTGCTTTGTGTTTATTTATGTACCCCCTATAGCTTTCCCTTCTCACCTTTACTTTCCATTTTCTTATTGTACGTTTTTTTCTACATATATATGCAAAGATGGTTAATTATTCCCCACAAGAAAAAATGTCTTCCCCCTGCTTTACCTTTATACTTGCCTTCTGTACATCCCTCTGCTTGCTGTGTTTCTCATTTTCTACTGTTCTGTACTCCCCTTTCATATAACCAATAAGTATCCACTCACCTTTGCACCTCATAGCAAGTGTTTGCAATATGCTGCAGCTTAGGTTTCTGTGGTGCTTCAGCCTGCATCTACTTGTGCTTCCTGCTACCAATGGTTCCCTGTTGTAATTATAAGACCCACAATTATGAATCTTGGAATTACAAAAACTAAACAGTGAAACTAGAGGAGAACAAAAAATATTGAAAATTGCTTCCTCTTTTTTAAAGTTGATTTTGCAGGGGGGCACACCTCCAGCACCCCCGCATCCCACGGGTCTATATTATATCCTCGAACACTTAAAAAAGCGAACGCTGATTGATCAAACTTATTTTCGTGAAACTGCAAAATATCGAAGCAGCAGAAACTCTAATTTTTTCCTAGGGAAAGAATTCGGTTGTCCATTTCTGTTGCTTTGGTATTTTCAGTGTTATGGTGGAAAGTTACCGGTCGGATTCAGGTAAGTGTGCGATTGTGTGGATGTGAGTGTTAGGGTGATTTAGGTGAGTTAGGGTTAGGGCTCGGGTTAGGTGTGTGTGCGATTGAGTGGACATGAGGGTTAGGGCGGATTTAAGTGAGGTAGGGTTAGGGAGCGGGTGAGGTGACTGTGCGATAGTGACGGACCTTAGGGTTAGGGTTTGGGTTAAGGTAAATGGGTAGTTAGTGGTGTGTGCATAGTTTAGTCTAGGGTTAGGTATCAGATTTTAGGTGCATGTGTGTAGATCTCTGTTTGTTTGGTGTGCTTGTGTTGTGTGTATGTGTATATTTTCCCAGGGAAAAAAATCGCTGATCTGACAGTTCGAGATTGTAAGCTTTTGCTTAAATTAGGTCGATCAATCAGAGTTCGCTTTTTTAAGCGTTCGATGATATAATATAGACCCCATCCCACTACTTATATACTGCATGCTAATTCTGTGATCACCATTTTTTATGGGGGAAATGGAAAACTCAAAGAAAAAAACAATCTTAGATTTTTGTATAAGCAAGTCATTCTTGCTGTTCTCAGCTTAGCACTTAATAAATTATTATCTCAGAATTCAGAATAGTTACCACTGCCGTTAGATGTGCTTCACGATCTACACTTGCAAGCACATCTTCACAAGATATTGTTGACTTTAGTCTGCTTTCTTTGCATACAGCTTCTCACCTTTGCTATGATTTCCATGCTGGAGCAGAGTTAGCTGCTCCACCATGAGAATTGTTTATATCTGTATGTCCACGACTTATTACATTATAGTGTAGCAAGGTTGAGTGGTGCAAGGAAGTCCAGCCACAGCTTCTCACCTCGCACTAAGTATCTCATTATCACTATCTTGTCTGAATATTTTTAATTTATTATTTTCCTATTTTACAGTATCAAAAATATTTAGCATTGTAAGAATTTTCAATTCATTTAACTTACTCTTGTATAATTTGTGCAGCTCTGCTCCTTTCCAATGCTTGTTCTAATATTAAATCTTTGTCTTTAAGCAATCTTTCTTTTAAACTTTCATTATCTATACCATAAGCATTTGTATCCATTGAAATCATTTATTCTAAGTCACCCTGTTTATTTCAATGTGCTCTTTCTTTAATTCACTCAGATACACCTTGCACTCAAGTGAAAATTGTATGCTTTTCACATGTAATGTTTTACTTATCTTTGCAGTACCCCTGAAGCTTTCCTGTTACTGTTGTTTTGTTCATTGCAGTCAAACTGAACAGTTTTTAACACTTTCAGGGCTTCTTCACCTGTTAATTGAAAGAAAGTGGTTTCTCATCTTCATGTACGTCTGCCCTGACACATTCATCCGAAACAGTTGCTTGAGTTTTTTACCAATTTTTTAACATGTTCTTCTGCATATTTCTGGTGATCTTAGGATGTTGACAATTTGTTGGAGAATGAACTTTAACCTGGGGATTCAGAAAAGCCACATCAGAAATTGTGGCCAAGCCAGCACTATTTACAGTGCATGTGTGACGAGCCTCGATGCTTATTACCTATATATACAGCCAGCCCATTGTGCACGGTGAGCAGCTCCTTGTTATGGCCATGGTACAGACCTGTGGCCAGATTATGTTAGATCACCTCATGTTCATATTAAAGTATGAGTGACCAAGGTAAATGGTGAGTACATATGAGCACCTCTGGCAGCTGTCATGAGCTTGCACACTAAGATGAAAAATCAGCGCTGACAATGTTGATGTAATTTACAACAGTAAATATGTAGAGAAATGCTCCATGAAAGGGAAAATATCATGGATGGATAAGGTGGAGTGCAAGTTTCATGATAGCAACAGAAACCACAGAGACAGACAGAAGAGTGGAAAGGTGATAAACAAGGATGACAAAACTCAATGGACAAATTGGTTTGACAATATTTGAATGCAGAATAATTAAAAAAACAACACGCCAAAGCCAGGTAATGCTGTTTTATTTATTTATTTAAATATTTAGCACTTTCATATGTTCTTTGCTTAGGATTTCATCGGAATCTTCTAACATGTTTCATGCTGCACTCTTGGGTTACAGTGCCTCAGTCTCCATTTCCATACGCTTTGACTCTAAGGAACCCCTGTGACCTGGCAGTGTTGATGACCTTAATACCAGAGTTTAAAGGGACAATCAAGCAACAAAGTCCACACAAAGTTTCAGCAGGCAGCCAAGTTACAATCCAGTGACAACTAACATCTAGAGCTGAAGCATTTTTGCAGTACACAGGGCAAGAGAGATTTATCATTGTTAAGTATGCAGTCCCACAAGAAAAGTTTCTTGCTTCATTGTCTCGTCCCTGAAATGTATTTCAAAAGTTCCACAGTGACTGTAACAAGCTATAATCAACAGGAGAGCTTGTTCTTTCTTCTTGCACATTCGGTCTGTCCTCATGGATATGTATACCCAGCAGGGATAAATCTCCGCACAAATTGAGCAATTCATAAACAATGATGAGATAAGCCCTAATTAGCATACTCATCACACCCAGAGGGGTGACTGTACATGAAGACAGGCAGAGAGCCTTTGTGTGCTAAAAAAAAGCTTTAGAGCACAGACTTCTAGCCAGAATGGTGATTCATCCAATCCATTTCCTGATAGAGCCAGCTCCCTTCTTTATCTGTGCAACTGGTAATAGCTGTGCCCTGCCCTTTTTACTTTCTTAGTCGGTTTGTCTATGAGTAAGAACAGCCTGGTGATAGTTTTCCACAATTTGAAGTATTTTTCCATTTGTATTTTATCTCTGTCTGTCTATATATATATATATATATATATATATATATATATATATATATATATATATATATATGTGTGTGTGTGTGTATCTATATCTATAGCTATCCCTAATGTTGACAAAAAGACTGAAAAAAATAACACTTCAGTCCCCATGTTCCAAGAGACAGCATCAAATAATGCAAGTTAAAAACAGTGTTAATTTGGAGGGGAGAGCCCCTGCACCCCCATGTGGGGGTCTGCAATCCCCACACCTCTTGCTTATTATCTGGTGCCGTCTTGGATTTCATATGGTTGCCAATATTTAAGAATTTAATTTTTAATATGCTAATACTTCTAGGATTTGTTTTGCTCTGCTTCTTACAAACAGCCTTCATTTTACATATTTCCAATTCTTCAGTCATGAGTTTACTGAATAACTGATTGCTCATGCAGTCTACCCATATCAACAATTTTTCTAGTACCAGATCAGCTTCCCTTAACAATCTGTATTGATGCTGCAGTTTGATCAGCAATTGGCAGGCACTCTGTCATATCACGTCAACCCTCAGCTTGATATTGCCTCTGGTTTTAGGGATGTTAGCAAAGGGGAAAGGGAAGGTGGTGAGCAGCATTAATCTGGTGCTGTCCCCTGGATTGAATAGCACAGCAAAAAGTGGGTTGATCTGTCCTGGAGTGGTGAAGTCGGTGCCTGCATTGTCATATTGTGCTCATCCTAGGCTTTTCATAGGTTTTACTTCCTAGTGTGATGATGCTATTTATATTGCCAACTGTGCAATGAGGTGTGGCCTGTAAGGATGTGCCTATCACAGGGCATACAACTACCATTCCTCTTCCTCCTCAGCCATTCTGCATGCCCAATCCAGTGATTATTCCAAGTCCTGGCCTCCAGCAAGAACAGGATCATAGTCATACGGGACCCTAGGCAGGTTAATGGATCAGGGCCACCCCTCCCAACAGACCCACTCTGTTGGCACTCTTCCAGCTACTCCAGTGTTCCATTACTTGGCTATTTCACCAGTTACCATAAACACTGTTGAAACCTGTAGTGGACATACTATTTTCTTCTTTCTAGGCAGGTTAGTGGATCAGGGCCACCCCTCCCACAGGCCCACATTGCTAGCACTCCCTCAGCTATTCCACTGTTCCATTACTTGGCTATTTCACCAGTTACCATAAACATTGTTGAAACCTGTAGTGGACATACTATTTTCTTCTTTACTTCTGCAATGATTAGAGAGATTTAAAACTTTTATTTCAAATGTTATAGCACAAACACTGATAGCCATTTGCTAAACAAAATAATATAGTCTCACAATGAAAACATACTTAGCATGAACAGTAAGCTTCACTGCCTTTGAAACTCACGTTCATTGAAACAGCACTGAAACCCACATCCAAAGAAAATGCATCTGGGCAGTGATGGATTAAGTTTACCTTTGGGCTATTTTCAAACCACAGGCCTCTTGCACACATTTTTCAGACCATACATACATACATGCATGAGTTCTTTGATACACCATCCTATCTGTATTAAGTTATATTCCTTGTATAATACAGCAGCATGTGTTACAGTGTGTTTTAAATTTGTAGGTTTGAACATTTTTCCAGTAAGCAATGAAACATAAAATATGAATCAATAATGTCAAAACTACGCATTACAGAACATTTCAACCACAAAAGGCCACTCAAACTTCTGTCATTACACTTCACCAATATCAGTCAATTTACACAGTCTCTTCAGAAGTAAGTCATCTGAATAATTTCACATTAAAGAGATCTATAACTAATGAAGTAGTTGTTGCTGATAAACAATTTTATATTTCAATGTTTCATGTACAAATTCAGTGCCTGCTGCCACTGAAGAATAAACTGGCCATGTTGCATTTAAAAATAAAATTGGTAAGCTGTTAATATTGCAATGGGGAATGGATGTCAAACTTTCAACACGTTTATCGTTACTGGATATCTCATTCAAAGGAGGAAACACTCAGGAGTGTGGCACCTCATCCTCCATAAAGGGGGCACTGCAATATCAGCATTCCATCTACATGGTGTGGGAGTAGAACCCAAAGACATCTGCGCCAAATGCAAGTATGCTACCTGTTGTACTACTAACACTGCTTTGAAATTTATAGCACAAACACTGATGATGGACATTTGCTAAATAAAACAGTTACACTTAGCATGAGCAACAGAAAACTTATCTTCCCATGAAACTCAGCATTCCTTGAAAATGCAGAGAAACTCAAAATTCTTTGCAAATGCTCTAAAACTCAACAATTTTGAAAATGTACAGAAACTCAGTAGTCCTGAAAAATGCACAGAATGCACAGAAACTCAATATTCTTTGAAATGCAGTGAAACTCAACAATCCTTGAAATTCACTTGCTGATGACAGTTTGGCAGTGGGTGTACTGGATTCAGGGTCTAGGGTTCTGTATTCAAAGTACAAGGTTTGAGCCTGAATGATTTAACCAACCTAAACTCAGTAGTCCTGAAAAATGCACAGAATGCACAGAAACTCAATATTCTTTGAAAATGCAGTGAAACTAAACAATCTTTGAAACTCACTTGCTGATGACAGTTTGGCACTGGGTGTACTGGATTCAGGCTCTAGGGTTCTGTATTCAAAGTACAAGGTTTGAGCCTGAATGATTTAACCAACCTGCCATCACTAACTGGATCATCTCTCACACACACGCACACACACACACACACACACACACACACACACACACACACACACACACACACACACACACACCTGTGTTTATTTTATGAATGACCCTTTTGACAAGAATGGCAGTAGCTATCCAAATCCTTGCTCATCTTAACAATTGTGCACCCCGATGCTTAAATGTGTGTGCATCATGCTAAAGACACATATACAGACACTATTACGGATGTAGTCTGTATGTGTATTTGAAGAAGGAATGTAATGCACACAGAGACCATTCTTAAAGAAGAAATTTAAATTTTGTGGCAGCCCCCCCCAGCCAGTGGGCCCTAGGCTACTGTCTAGGTCACCTAGTGCTGGATTTATCTCTGCCTCCAGCATGGCTTCAGTGAATGATCTGCTCAGATCATCATGGATCTCCCAGGTGAGCATGCCCATCCACCATGACAATTCAGTCAGTGGCCCAGGTTACTGAAGGAACTCAGGTCATCTGAGATCAGTGCTTCATACCTCAGTGCCACTGAAGCTGGCATGACCTGATAATTTCTGATTTCACACACAATCCCATCTTTTATTAAAGAATCAGGCTTCCTAACTTATAGTTTTCTGTGTAGTGATTTAGTTCTGTTACATAAGCATCATTTGAGTTCTGAATCTCAGTTTCATGAAAAAATTAATTTCTCACTTAAAGTAGAGTCTTTTTGGCTCAATGTATGTCTAGAAGTTATTTTGCAAGACAGAAACCTTACCTCTGCCTTCCTTTGTAAGGTTTCATATGGTAAATGCCTTAATTGTTTCCTAACCTGCAGCATGGATAAATGTTGCACACTGTATGTTTTCTGACTAATCAGCAAGTCCACCTACAATGAGATATTTGCTGAATCCAGAGTTTCCAGGGTTTTAAGAATCCTTAAAGGAACGTCAAAGCTGTTGGTGGGTGTAGTGACGTTATCTTGCTTTAAAAGTAAAGAAATGAAACAAATATTGGTGGTTCTGTGGAACATGAAAACAATTTCAAGAGCAAGAGCAGAAACTGAACTATATGGCAAAAATCTGTGTGAGAAAAATAGAAATTTGAAAATATGAAAACAAAACACGTTTTCCTTGAGTTGGACTACTGTGTCCCATAGATAAGAGAATATAGAAGAAAGCCTCTTTGATGAACATACAGGTCAGCAGAATAGTGAAAGAAGCTTAATGCAGAGAATATTGAAGATTTAGGTGCTGTGTCACAGTGAAATTAATTACATACTGTGTATATTCTGTATTTTGTTTCTGACACCATGTGCCTTTACTCTGATATCATGTAGCACATGTACCTAAAGCATAAATAAGGTCATCGACTGTAAAACAAAGAAGCTTAAACACACATCTTGACACAATGGCTCCTTACTGTACACTGGCCTGATAGAAGAATCACATGAAACACATTTTGCCTCACACTATCATTCATATATCACTATATCTGACTTATTTCCCAGTCCTCTCTGCTGTGCTGAAGGCTCTTACAGTTTCAGTTGCTCATGGTGGAATATAGCTTAAATCATCATATATGTGTATCAACAAACAAGATATATCGTCAGAGATGAATGGATAAGAGGCATTAGACATTTGTTGCTTTTACTTAGTAGCTTTAGCTAGCTTAAAGAAACATAACCTGTTTTACGTATCACTATACATATATATATGTGTGTGTGTGTGTGTGTGTGTGTGTGTGTGTGTGTGTGTGTGAGATACATCCCTTTATTTCAAAGAAATGTATGCTATTTTTTACACATCATAGTCTGCCATTATGTTGAATCATATGAATTATAAAAGAAATTAATTTTCACAGAAACAATAAAAGGTATTGTAAGTCCAAAAGCAATACTTTCATTTATGCACTGTTGAAATGCCCAATTGCTTTATTTGTCAGTCTTCCAAACTAAGAATATTTATAAATGTCAGTTTGTTTATAACTGCCACTTTACTGGCAATAAATGTCATAATTAACAGTTTTTGAATGACAGAAAATGATTTTTAATAAGATGAGTATCAGACACATTGGTAAAGTCTAGGATATATTTAGTGTTACTAGGATAAACATCCCTCTCAGAAGACACCTGAATCATTTTGTCACACTCAGGCTTGAGCGACAGCTCTTCTTTGTGCTGATCAAGTTTAATTTGAACTGTAGTCAGCACACTAGCTCTTGAAAACTGACAATTTAGATATGTCTTGTCTTTCAGCTTTTCCCAGTTAGGGGACGCCACAGTTGAACTCCTTGTCCACTCATGATTGGCAGTGATTTTTTACAGTGTCGAGTTGCCAGCCCAATGCCCAACCTTCAAAGAAGGCACGCCCATTCACGCTCGCACCTACCTGCATGTCTTTAACGTCAATCGACTGTGGGGAGGACATGCAGATTCCACACAGAAGGCACTCCAGCCGAGAATCGAACGGGAGAACCTCTTGCTGTGAGGAGACAATGCTAACCGCTGCACCACCGTGGCTTCTTTTCTTAACACTTTTGTTAAATTCATGCAGTTTGAACAGTTACATGGGTACACTTACATTAACAGAAAAAGAAAATAAACTACTACAAACATATTTTTATTATTTTCATGAATTATATGTACATTTTCTTTTTTAACAGTTATCACTCACTCCAACATTACATTTTTTATTGTGTCTCCTATCACTTCTAGGCAATCCCTTAAATTTCACTTTTCCTTTTGAACATTATTCTGTGTATACTGTTCCCACAAATTCCATATGTTTCTATGTAGTTTGCTCCTTCCCTTTTCTATAGATCCCACCTCCAATTCCTCTTCATCTCCTTTACAAAATTCAATACTTCAGTTATGGTTGGTTAAGATTTTGATTTCCATTGTCTAGTAATTGATTTGTGGTGGCCAACAGCATTAAACCTATTAAGGCCTTATTATGTTTAACTCTGTAATAATTATGTTACCAAAGATATAATTATGGATCATTTGAAAACCAAAGTCTAACAGTAGCATCTGTTTTTTTCTGTCTGTGTGAAAAGTGTTTGGGCGTTGGTTAATGCTGTAGACTCATATGAAATCTGTTTACCCTCTTGTTATAATACTGCACTAAGACCTTGTTGGTAATGGCCAGAGTGCAGTAGTTTGTATCACATCACAGAACTTGAGTATGACTGTTGTAGTAACCAAATGTTTAAGCATTTCAAAGATGTTCTCTTGCTTCATTGACAAACTCCAAGGTATATCAAGCTCTGACAGCATCCCAAGTGAACTGTTGTATCTAACAAGTCAGGGATAAAATTCAGCAGACAATGTACTAGGCATAGAAATTACACAAAATATGATTTACTTTTGTATATTTATAATTGCTTTTACTTTCTCAGTATTAGTGCTTCTGAAGACAAAACATGTTGTGTATCCTTTAGAGAAGACACACAGATGTGGCATTTGATCTTGTTCAGGTGCATGCTTTTAAGCCTCAATTTGTCCACCAGCCATTCTAGATACATATTATTTTCCTGCTTTGTAGCACCCCAGAGTAGAATGCCATTGATTATGTTGACTTCTGTAGCAAGCCCCTTAAATATACTTGTTACAGCTCTAAGGAAAACTTCTGGAGAAATAGCTTAGAACTAATTTCATCCAGCTTAGTATGCCAGAACCATTGGTTAACATTAAGATTTCAAGAAAATCATTAGAAATAGTTAACACTACCTCTTTAATTGTCTGATACAGTTGCTGTTTCCTTTTCATAGGTTCATAGGTTCATAGGTAGGTACTAGGTTATTGGCCCTAGGGCCTATATAAGCCTAGCCAAATGGTACCCTGGCTTTTGCCACCCAAGAAAATTATTTTCCTGTGCCCCTGTCAAGCAGAGCCACAGAAGTGATCCCTGGGGTGAATGTCTTATCTCCCATCCA
This sequence comes from Protopterus annectens, assembly GCF_019279795.1. Lineage (NCBI taxonomy): Eukaryota > Metazoa > Chordata > Ceratodontiformes > Protopteridae > Protopterus > Protopterus annectens. The sequence continues at coordinate 1,772,722,488 of NC_056728.1, forward strand.
ATCATCAAGATTTTTCTTGAAGAGTGCTAATGAGGAGCTTTGTTTGACATAGATAGGTAGTTTGTTCCAGAGTATGGGAAGTCTCTGGGACAGGAATCTATCCCTCCAGCATGTTCTGTTTATTGTGGTGACAAGGTTTAGGTCCCTAGAGCGTATAGCTTGGAGGGATTGGGATTTCTTTAAGTGGAGCATGTCCAACAGCTCTGGGTTTGACATAGCTTTGTGTGTTAGGCAGAGATTGCCTCTGAGTAGGTGATATGCGACGGAGTAAAGCTGCAGTTTTTTGAGACAGTCTGCGTAGGGCATCTGTTTGAGGCTGGTAATCCTCTTTGTCAGATATTTCTGCAGTCTTTCCAGTTGTTGTAGATGTCTTGTGAGGTACATACCAAAGGGGCATTGTACTCTATAATGGATCTAATGAGTGATGAGTAGAGGGGAGCAATGACCTCTTTTTTCCTGGATGAGAAACCTTTTGTGATGAGGTGTGCCACGTAGAAGGATTTCCTGACTACTGGGGTGATGTGATTATCAAAGACTAGACTACTGTCCACCTGTGTCCCAAGGTCTCTTATCACACTTTCAGTGTTAAGTAGACTACCGCCTATGTGGCAGTTCATGGGTACAGAGTTTTTACCAAAAGGTATGACAATGCACTTTTTGACACTGAGCTTGAGGCCATGGCTTTGATACCAGGCATCTGTCTCAGTGAGGTCCTTTTGTAGGATGTCCACATTGTTAGGAGTTTTGATTATGGCTACTAGTTTGCAGTCATCTGCAAACTTTGTTAGCCAAAGACCTTTTGTGTTAGCCTATACTTCAGAGAAGTAGATACCAAACAGTAGAGGACCCAGGACTGAACTCTGTGGTACTCCACTTGCCAGTGGTCTGAAGTTGGATTCAGAGTCTGCTACTTTCACAGTATGGGTTCTGTCAGTGAGCCAGTTGGCAACCCATTTTGTGACATAGGGATTTATACCTAGTTTAGCGAGTTTATCTATAATTCCAGAGTAGGGGATGGTGTTGAAAGCCTGGGCGAGATCTAGATAGGCTGTGTTCATAGGTTCATAGGTTGGTACTAGGCTATCAGCCCTAGGGCCTATACAAGCCTAGCCATAACAATTCCCTGGCTATTTCTTCCCACATTATTTACTTTCCTGGACCCCTGTCTAGCAGGGCGACTGACGTGATCCCTGGGGTGAATGTCCTTTCTCCCATCCAATCGTCAAGGTTCCTCTTGAAGAGGTCCAAAGAGGCACTCTGCTTGACATGTATGGACAATCTATTCCAGAGTCTGGGGAGTCTCTGGGTCAGGAACCTATCCCTCCAGCATGTTTTGTTTATTGTGATGACAAGGTTTAGATCCCTGGAGCGTGTAGCTCTGAGGGATTGGGATTTCTTTAAGTGTAGCATGTCCAACAGCTCTGGGTTTGACATGGCCTTGTATGTTAAGCAGAGATCACCTCTGAGTAGACGATATGTGACAGAGTATAGCTGGAGTTATTTAAGGCGGTCAGCGTAGGGCATCTGCTTTAGGCCTGTGATTCTTTTAGTGAGGTTTTTCTGAGGCCTTTCCAGTTGTTGCAGATGTCTTGAGAGGTACATACCAAATGGGGCATTGTATTCTATAATGGGTCTAATGAGGGATGAGTACAGTGGGACAATGACCTCCTTTTTTCTGGATGAAAAGCCCTTCGTGATGAGGTGTGCTACATAGAAGGATTTCCTGACTGTTGTGGTGATGTGGTTATCGAAGGTGAGACCACTGTCCACCTGTGTCCCTAAGTCTCTTATCACACTTTCTGTGTTTAGTGTACTGCCACCTATATGGTAATTCATGGATACATGTTTTTTCCCAAAGGGATAACAATACATTTCTTGGCATTGAGCTTGAGCCCATGGCTCTGGCACCAAGCATCTGTTTCTGTAAGGCCCTTTTGTAGAGTATCCACATCATTTGGGGATTCAATAATGGCTCCCAGTTTGCAGTCATCTGCAAACTTTGTTAGCCAGAGTCCCTTAGTGTTGACCTGTACTTCAGAGAAGTAGATAACAAGAGCGGCCCCAGGACTGAACCCTGAGGTACTCCACTTGTCACTTGTCTGGAGCTGGATTTGGAGTCGGCTACTTTTACAGTGTGGGTTCTATCAGTAAGCCATTTAGCAACCCATTGGGTGACATAGGGATTAATGCCCAACTTAGTAAGTTTATCTATGATTCCAGAGTGGGGGATGGTGTCAAAGGCCTTGGCAAGGTCTAGATAGGCTGTGTGGACCACCTTACCCTTGTCCATAGCTCTGGAGACTGATTCAAAGAAGTCAATCAGGTTCAGGAAACAAGATCGGCCCTTCACAAACCCAAACTGGGTGGGGTCCAGTGTTTGAAGGTTGCCAATGTCTTTGTTTATAAGTTCCATGATAATACACTCCATGGCCTTGCAGATAAGGCTTGTCAGACTGATGGGACGGTAGTTTCCGGGATCCAAGGTGGATCCCCCCTTGTGGATTGGGATAACTGTAGCTCTGCGCCACTCAGTGGGCATGAAACCTGAGGTGAGGCTATGATTAAACATGACACTTAGGTGAGGTGCCAGTTCATATTGTAGTTCATGTAGTACACAGCCCGGGATGTCATCTGGTCCCATGGATGCTGTATTCTTGGCTTTAGAGAGTGCGTTTTGTACCTGTGTGGCCGTTATTACTGGAATTTGGCAATCTTCCGGTATTGAGATGGGCCATTTAGGGTTTAGGGGGGGTGAAGTTGGCACTGAATCGATCTGCCAGGATATTGGCAATATCCTTCGGATCAGTATATTTAATGCCATTCTGTTTTAGCTCAGAGCAGATCTGAGCATTGCCATTTAGATTCTTGACATAGTTATAGAATGCTTTGTGGTTGTCTTTGGAATCTTTGGCAATTTTATTTTCGTAACTAGCTTTGGAGGATTTTATGAGGCATCTCAGTTTCTTACTGAGGCTAGTAAGGGAGTTTTTTGCATCCTGGGATTTTCCTCTTTTCTGCAAAAGTTTCTTCCTTTTGTTGTAAAGTTTGTTTATGGCAGAGGACCACCAGATTGGCTTCTTTTTTTTGGATGAGAGCATTTTGGTTCTATTTGGGATGGCACGATTCATGCATGAGTGGATGTGCTCATACAGTGCCTTAGTGTAGGATTCAGCAGTTGAACTTTCAGTTCCCATCTGCATGGGTGTCATGAAGTTTGTCGCTTCTGACTTGAGTAACATGAAGTTGGCTTTGGAGAAGTTTTTTATGGTGGTTTCTTTACTGGGGGGGGTGGGGTTGGGATGTGGATGTTAAGGGTGATTAGCTTATGGTCAGACCTGACTAACGAGGGGGTGACCATAGGTATGGAGCATTGATTTCCCATGTTGGTAATGACCAGGTCTAGGATATTGGAGCCCCTGGTGGGACTATGGATTAGTTGATCCAGGGCGTTGGAATTTATGAATTCCAAGAACCGTTGCGCAAAGGTGTTGGGACATGAGTAGTTTTCCCAGTTAATGGCAGGGTAGTTAAAATCACCCAGTATTAGGGTGTTTGGTTCTATCTTAATATTTTCCAGTATGTTTAGAAAGGTGTAGTGAGAATCTTGGGGTATGGTGGGGGATCTGTAGCAAGCCACAATTTGGATTGCAGTCTTACCTAGTGTTAGTTGCACTTGGAGAATTTCAGACACATTGTGTTGGCCAACTAGCCTGGTGGTGTGAATATCCTTGGTGAATATTGACACTCCTCTACCTTTAGTGTTTCGGTCCTGGTTTGGTGGCCAAAAAGTGTGGTAAGAGTTGTAGCCTGGTATTGCAGGGGTGCTCTCTGGAGCCTTGAACCAGGTCTCAGTTACTTGCACAGATATCGATGTTCTCCATTTTTAGGAGTGCCTCGAGAGAGTGCATTTTGAGGTTTAGACTTCTAGCATTGAGTAGCATTACCTTCAGATTTTGCATGCTTGTACCTGTTACGGTGGTGGTTTTGTCCTTTGAAGTTTGCCTAAAAAAGGCACTATAGGGGTGGCAAGAGCCTTAGCCAGTAACCTGAATCCCAGGGGCGACAGGTGCAGACCATCTCTGGCAAAGCATTGTGGTCTGTCAATCATGTCATCCCAGGCAGACAAATACTGGATCTTACCACCTTACCCTCATCTACGGCTTTGGTGACCGCTTCAAAAAAGTCTATCAGGTTTAGGAGACATGATCTGCCTTTTACAAACCTGAACTGGGTAGGTTCCAGAGTTTGGAGATTACCAATGTGATTGTTTATAAGTTCCATGATGATACGTTCCATAGCCTTGCAGACCAGTCTCATCAGGCTAATGGGGCGTTAGTTCCCGGGGTCCGTGGTGGCTCCCCCTTTGTGGAGTGGGATAACCGTTGCTGTGTGCCATTCAGTGGGCACAAAGCCTGAGGTGAGACTATGACTGAACATGGTACTTAGGTGGGGTGCCAGTTCATTCTGTAGTTCTTGTAGAACGCAGCCTGGGGTGTTTTCAGGTCCCATGGATGCTGTGTTCTTGGCTTTGAAGAGTGTGTTTTTTACCTGTGCAGCCATGATTACAGGAACTTTGCATTCTTCCGATATAGAGATGGGTCATTTAGGGGGTGAGAGAGGGGTACAGTTAGCACTGAACCTATCTGCCAGGATGTTGGCAATATCAGTTGGTTCTGTATATTTAGTGCCATTGTGCTGTAACTCAGAGCAGATCTGAGTGTTGCCATTGAGATTCTTGACATAGCTATAGAATGCTTTGTGGTTGTCTTTAGAATCAGTGGCGATTTTGTTTTTGTAACTAGCTTTGGAGGATTTTATGAGGGATCTCAGCTTCTTACTGAGGCTGACCAGGGAGATCCTCCACACATGGGATTTTACTCTCTTTTTCAACAGTTTCTTCCTTCTGTTGTACAGTTTGTTTTTGGCAGGGGACCACCAGATTGGCTTCCTTTTTTTGAAGGTTGGTTCTGTTTGGGATAGCACGATCCATGCACTTGTGCAAGTGCTTATAGAGTGCATTTGTGCAGGATTCAGCAGTTGTAACTTTATTGTCCATCTGCATGGGTGTTATGAAGTTCACCACTTCTATCTTAAGAAGCATGAAGTTGGCTTTGGAGAAAATGTTTGCTGTGGTTTCCTTAATGGGGGTCGGGATATGGATATCTAGGGTGATTAGCTTATGGTCAGATCGGACCAAAGAGGAGTTGACTTCAGGTGTGGAACTCATATATTGTTGCCCCTGGTGGGGGTGTGGATAAGTTGATCCAGGGCATTGGAATTTATGAATTCCAGAAAGCGTTGAGTTAAGGAGTTGGTACATGAGTAGTTTTCCCAGTTAATGGTGAGGTAGTTGAAATCGCCCATTATTAGGGTGTTTGGTTGAACCTTAATAGTTTCCAGTATATCAAGAAAAGAGAAGTGGGAATCCTGGGGCATGGTGTACGATCTATAGTAAGCTACAATTTGGATTGCAGTTTTGCCCAGAGTTAGTAACACTTGGATAACTTCTGATGCATTATGCTGAGCAACTAGCCTGGAGGTGTGAAATACCTTAATGAATATGGACACACCTCCTCCTTTGGTTTTCTGGTCCAGGTTACATGGCTGAAAAGTGTGGTAGAAGTTACAGCCTGGTAGTGCAGGGGTGCTCTCTGGAGCCTTGAAACAGATCTCAGTCACTGCACAGATATCGATGTTTTCCATTTTAAGGAGTGCCTCTAGTGAGTGCATTTTGAGATTTAGACTTCTAGCATTGAGTAGCATCACCCTCAGTTGTTGCTTGCCTGTTCCTGTTATGGTGGTGAATTTGTAATTTGAACCTTGCCCTAAAAGGCACTATAGGGGTGGCAAGAGCCTTAGCCAGTATCCAGAATCCCAGGGGTGACAGGTGCAATCCATCTCTGGCAAAGCATCGTGGTCTGTCGACCATGTTGTCCCAGGCAGACAGATACTGGATCCCCTTAGAATGATACCAGAAGCTTAGCCAGTTGTTGGTCAATCATTTTGTCCTTGTACTGCGGTATCATTCTGGGTGATGGCAGAATGCTACTCAGGGCTAGGGTCATACCTGCTTAGTCCAGGGAGGTACATCTCAGGTCGTTCACACCAACATCAGAACTTAAAAAAAATTATAATGCTTCTGCAAAATATTAAAACTTGACAGTGCACACAGCACTGTGTGATTTGTGCTTTGGAACTTATAGTGAAGAACTAATCACAGATATCCTTTAATAGCATATGCTTGACTCAACAGCTTCTGTATTATCAATAATTTGCATCTCTGCAGGCTATCCATGAAGGTAAACATTAGAACTAGCAGGTAACTGCTTCTGTTTTTCATTCAGACCAGTACTGTGTGAAAACCATTGCAAGTGCTCTCCTATAATGTGCAAATTTCCTGACCCTGTGCATCTTTAGCAGCATTAGACTGACTGCTCTGATATTTTGCTGTGTATCTTTTGTAGTTCCCATGGACTATGATGTTTGCAGATGACATTGTGATCTGTAGTGAGAGTAGGGAACAGGTGGAGACGACCCTGGAGAGATGGAGATATGCTCTACAGAGAAGAGGAATGAAGGTCAGCAGGACTAAGACAGAATATATGTGTGTGAATGAGAGGAAGGATAGAGGAATGGTGAGGATGCAGGGAGTAGAGGTGGCAAAGGTGAATAAGTTTAAGTACTTGGGATCAACAGTTCAGAATAATGGTGAGTGTGGAAGAGAGGTGAAGAAGAGAGTACAGGCAGGATGGAGTGGGTGGAGAAGAGTGTCAGGAGTAATTTTTGACAGACGAGTACCAGTAAGAGTGAAAGGGAAGGTCTACAAGAGGGTAGTGAGGCCAGTTATGTTATACGGGTTGGAGACAGTGGCATTGACAAAAAGGCAGGAGTCAGAGCTTGACGTGGCAGAGTTGAAGATGTTAAGATTTGCACTGGGTGTGACGAGGATGGACAGGATTAGGAATAAGTATATTAGAGGGTCAGCCCAGGTTGAAAGGTTTGGAGACAAAACCAGAGAGGCAAGATTACGTTGGTTTGGACATGTGCTGAGGAGGGATGCAGAGTATATTTGGAAAAAGATGCTAAGGATGAAGCTGCCAGGTAACAGGAAAAGAGGAAGGCCTAAGATAAGGTTTATGGATGTGGTGAGAGAGGATATGCAGGTGGTTGGTGTGACAGAGCAAGATGCAGAGGACAGGAGGAAATGGAAACAGTTGATCTGCTGTGGTGACCCCTAACGGGAGCAGCCGAAGGAAGAAGAAGAAGAAGAAGAATCTTTTGTAGCCTGTAGAAGTTAAGTTACTGTTTAAATTATTCTCACAAGACTAGTTGCATCTTTTCAGGGGAGAACTGAAGTGGTATTTCCACTACTAGGAGTAATTTGGCCAGGGCATTAGTGACCTTCCCTATTCTTTTTGCTAAGTACTGTGGGATCTTTTACATCCACCTGAACTCCCACCAGCTCATGCAGATGGGAACTCAGTTTAACATCTCATCTGAAGGATTTGACCCAAAGGCAATAGCTTGCATCTTGAATATGACAGAAACATGCATGCTGACATGCTGACATAAACATGTTATTATTTAATTTTTTGTCTGTTCATTTGTTATCCTGGTATGTGAACCTGCCATCATTAACGTTTTTCACTTACAACATGGACCACAAAGGCAGGGGTAAATGTAATGCAGATAGACATTTAGGAAATGGACTGTTATGCTTTGAGAGGTAGGAGGAAACCAAAGTACGCAGAGAAAACCCATACAAACAAAAACATGAAAACTCTACACAGAGCCTGTGACTAGAAATCTGAACTGAACTGTGGATCACAAACCTATGAGGCTGCAAAGTTAGCAATTGATCCAACATGTTTCTAATTGAATTCAGTGTTTTGAAAGTATATTTTGTTAATTTGCTCCACTCTGCTTCAGTACCTTACTTGAATGCAAATAACTTGCCTTTAATCAACAGTTTTTTTCCTGATCAGCAATTGTCTTTGTTATTAAAGTCACTTGAATTAAATGCAGAACTTCATTACTAAAATTACTGTTTGCTTTAACACTGAGTAAAACATATACTGTATAGCCTGCATGTAATTTAATGCTGCCAAAACAATCAGCTTTACACTTCTCTTTTGCCTCTTAAACACTCACATCTTACAGTAGAATTTTATTATGGTTATTACAAACTTTTGTTAAAGGGCTGGAATCCCCCCAGGGCCTACAGACTTTACTAAATACCTCACAAAATGTTTTTCATGCTTGTAGCTGCACAGGTTGCACTGGGTATTGCTTCTGCATACTCATTTTTTACAAGACAACATCTTGGATGCCATGTGATTGCCACCATTTTTGTTTTTAATATTTGTAATACTTTTATGTTTTGTTTTTGTTCCTTTCTAAGTAACATGGACTTGTTTTTGCATGCTTCCAAGGCTTCAACCATCCTTTTTAAAATGACTGCTTGAAAGTTCACTTGCTCTGCACACATCAGTAACTTTTCCAGTGCCATATAGTTTCTTCTAATAGTTGTTGTTCTTCTTTCAGCTTTTCCCGGGTAGGGGTCGCCACAGCGGAACTCCGGTCTGCTAATGACTGGCAGTGGATTTTTACAGTGCCGAGGTGCCAGCCCGACTCCCAACCTTCAACGATAGCATGCCCATTCACGCATATCTTTCGAATGCCACTCGACTGTGGGGAGGACATGCAGACTCCATACAGAAGGCACTCCAGCCGTGAATTGAACGGGAGAACCTCTTGCTGTGAGTTGACAATGCTACCGCTGCACCACCATGGCTTATGATCATTTCTGCCTTCTTATACAATTCTGTCTCATATAAAGTGAATCAGCCAAATTGCCAGGTTCACAGTCTTGTGTTCTGCATTATAGTTTAGTCACTTCTGCATGTACTGACTCTTGAACCCATTGATGTCTAGGTTAAATAAATGCCTTGCATATGGCAGATGTTTCCTTTGCCTTGCAGTATGCTTACCATGTATTTTAAAAGCTGGTCTCTGTCCTGCTCTGTAATGGTAAGAATTAAATCCCTTCATGACTTTCTTGTCTACAATATGAATAAGCATTGCATACTATAGTTTTTCTGTTGTTTGGCAAGTCCTCCCGCAGTGAGACACAGTTCAAATCATTAATCTAGAGAATTCATTCTTCTGAGAGGTTCCCAGGAAGCTTCAGAGACTTTGCTGGTTATAGGGTGGTCATTTTGAACCAAAAATTGAAAAAAAAAAATCAGCTATAAATAATACTGATGAAAGAAAGATTATATGTCAGCACAAAGATTAAAGCTATGAGCTGTTTCCTGTAGTCCAAGGAGTGATTCTCCTCCGTCTCCTTTTGCCTACTGTATGACTGAGCAAATCACCTAACCAGACAGTGTTCCTAGGCCACATCTAAAAAGGGACTCCTGTGTACAGACAACTTACTTGGCAAACAAATAAATAAAATGCATGGGAAATAAATTGTTTAATTGAGACAAAAGAAAAAAAATATATAAAATAGGGCTTTTGGCAGACTTTTTATAAAAAAAATAAGTGCGTCCAGGTGAGCTTGCTATTGCCTCTGTTGTTATATAGTAGAAAGTGCATTAGCAAACATGTTGGTCTCCACATTTACACAGCTTGAAACTTATTTTTTCTCTGCAAGGTTTTTATGGATTTTGTGGATGTATCGCAAGCCTTGCTGCCCTTTCTTAGTAAAGTGCATATTTATTTTTTTCTCAGGATTCTTTCATTTGTTTATGTTCATCTCCCTCTATTTCCCTCTCGCTCCTTATTGCAGAGCTATATTCATGTCAGGTAACACTTGGAAGGTTAGGACTCAGATAACTGTATTTATTGTCCCTTTGGTCTAATTGTAACTTGGCTCCTAAGGCTGCTATTTCCTTCTGTAACTGCATCAGGTGATGTTTGCTGCAGCTTCCTCTCCCTCTGATATCTTGCTTCACTTTTTACCATACTAGTGATTTTTCTGGTTTTCTTTACCTTTCCATCCTCATCATCAGATGCTTGCATAGTGTGCCTAGTCCCATCTTGAATATACACTGTTACTTCTCCAGCTTTGCACCATGAATCTTAGGTACAGTAACATGCACTGTAACTTGCATTTATCTTATGTGCATTGCCAGGTTTTTCTTCCTTAAGTACAGCATATAGTTGTTTATTTTGTTTTTCAGACTCAGCAGAGCATTGTCTTTCACTCCTGTTTTATTTCCCTTTTTCCCTCATTGCCTCTCAATTCATTTTTTGTGTTTGTACTCCCTGTGTACCTAATGAAAATAGAGTGGGCTGTTCCTCTGCTTCTGCCTACACCAGTATCACTTTAAAGGAAATCTTTAGCATACATTTCTACTACAGCTAAGATACAATCTGTGTTTCTCTCTCTCACACTGGTCCTGATCCCGTCAGTTAGATCACCATCCCCTGACTGTCCACACCTTCACACCTTTACTTAGTAGAGTATTCCATCAGTCACACATTAATCTGTATTCTTTTTCTTTCTATGCACTGTTTGTTCATGGCACTGGCAGCATCTCTGTTTAGGTCAAGAATCTAACCAACTTCCTGCAAACCTCTCCCATTTGAAATTAGAAATAAACAGATTTATGGGATTTTGAGACACAAACTTGATCAAGCTTCAAACTGCTTTTGTAGTTGCACTTCTATAAGGGGCAACTGATAACTGTTGTCACACATTCCCTGGTTAAGCCTGCTCTCTAATATACTACTTTCTCTTGACATTGACTTCATAAGTAAGTATGCAAGTGTTGTTTGGTACAATAACTATTATAAATGGATGATATATATATATAGGTCACTGACTTCATATTTTAAGCATACTAATGCTGGTTGATACAATTCTTACACCAAGTGGATTCTTCCTTGGAATTATGAAAGATGGATCCACGGTTTTGTAAAGTGCCTACTGCAGGTAGGTTGATTTACATGAACAAGGAAAAAGCAATGCAGAGGCAGCTTTGTCTTTAGAAGACCACATTATCAGCTAATTTGACTGTTTCCTGTATCACTCCTTATAGCTACTTCAAAATCACTTTGCGATTATATTTGGCAGCTCATGCATCAACTTGGCATGGGCAGCCCCATGTAGTCATAGCAACACATTCAGATATTCATACACACACACACACACACACACACACACACACGCACACACTCTCTCACACACACACACACACACACACACACACACACACACACACACACACACACACATGCAAAATCAGTATGGTGGGCTGGTTTCTGAATAGAAAAATGTTGGTGTGAGGGTTGTCCTGCCATGGTAGGGCTCATCACTCATGGTAACACTTTTTGAATTCCAGGGTGTGCTATTTTCACTGCTGTGGTGTACTTACTTAACATAACCTCACAATCAAAGGCATAGCTAGAGTGAGGTAAAGGGCAGCTGTCCTGGGTACAAGGTGTTAGTGGGTATGATCTGCAGTTGCCAGTGGGGCAGTAATGGCATTACAAGCACTCAGAATGAACACCAGTATTGTATCTGTGGTCATGACTGAAGAAGAGCTTTGTGTGTGGTACTCTAACTGCAGCAAGCTGCTTGTTAAACTGTCACAGTTTTAGTAGAATATCTTTTTTTCTTTCTTTTTTTTCCAATTCTAACAGAGGACTTTTTTTTAGTTCCTCAACTTAAAGTTGAGGGAAGTTCCAGATTGGGGAACTGCACTGGAAGCTAGATAAGGTAGCTATGGCTCTGCTTAAAACAATCCGAAAATGTGTTATATGTAGTAAACTTGTAGTATACTGCTGTATATATTTATTTTATTTTTATTATATTTTAGTGTGCTTGTTTTCTGGGGTAGAGCACTGATCTCCATGGCCTTTTTTAGACTTAGGCCCCAAGTGACTTGCTCAGAGTCATAAGGTTAGGCGAGGCTAAGGGAATCAAACCTTGCACCGCAAAACACATTTCATGTGTGTTTAACTGTATCAATATGCTCTTCATACTTTTTTAAAGTTGTTATATCCTATGTTAATTATAAATCTAATTGCTGTACATACCTTTCAACTCCCCAGATTTTTTGCAGAATGTCCAGATTTTTGCCTCATATTTTTAGTTTATTCCTCATAAAATGTGTGGTTTTCTGGCAAATCACTGGGATGATTTGAGGATTGACATCAATAAATAATGACAGACATTTGAATTTCAGGCTTAAAACCCTTCATAAAATGTATGTTAAAAACCCTGTTACTCCAGCAACTTTCGAAGTTTATAAGAGCAATATTTAAACTCTGTCCTTATTTTTGGGCCTTTGTTCCCCCATTTTGTTAGGCTTTGTCCAGACTTCTTGCACTAAGAGGTTGAGAGGTATGTTGCTGTATAACAGTGTTAATGGAGCTTTTCTCACTGGTCATTGCTGAAAGGGGATTACTTTCCCAGTCAGACTATCCCAGGAAACAAATACAAAAAAAATAAAATAATAATAAATAAATAAATAAGCTGCATGATTAACTAGTCAGTAAATCATGGTATACAAACAGACAACTATAGGTCTCTTGCCTAATATTCTGAGGTATACTGACTATAAATACCATTAGCGTGACAACTTCTTTCTGTGACTATACTGCCTCACCCTCAGCTTTATCTTAGTTTCCAGTGGGATCATGTAAACTGAGTTGCTGTCAGTTATATTATCCTTATTATCCTCAGTTCTTTATATAACATTTACATTTTTTTCACTTTTTTCACATAAATTATTTTTCTGTGCTGACATTGCTTTCACAGTGCATCATTATCCATTAGGTTATCATGTAAACAATTCCCTTAAAAAATCGTTTTATCTGTGCATTACCTCAGACAATAGTCCATGTTTAGAATGGGTTATTTTATCCCCAGTCTCTACAATCTAGCCTGTATATTTTTCCCCATGATATTTGCTTGGGTAATTCTAATTTTAGGTCATTTTGCCATTCCATCACTTTTGTTGTGCCATCCCTTTGTTTCAGTTTGACTAACATGTCATTAACAGTTTGACATTTTCCTGCTGTGTCAACTTTCAGATGATTTTGCTTGGCAATGTGATTTTATCATTTTCCCTAGTTTGCTAACCTATCAGGGTTATTATGTCGCTTAATACCTGTTGTATACTGTGTGTGCCTCACGGCTTGGTGGGAGTACGGATGGAGAAGTTCCTCGGACAAGACGACTCATATAGTTAATAAATGAAGAAGCAAATAAATAAATAATAAATAAACAAATTCCTGGTTTCATTGACTTATAATTTGGTTCATTGTTCCATCTGCTAGATTATTTGTGCTAGGTATATAATTATGTGGAGACTATCACTCACTTTAAGCATTTTTAATAACATCTGACATGCTGTTTAAAGTGAATCCTGGTAGAACCTCCACTTACACAAACTTCCTTATAAGATTTTGTTCTGTATTAGAATATTAGTATCAGAATGCCTTATGTTGCTGTGCTACTGTCTTCTATCTCCTTGTCCACTGGGGTTCGTTGATTTATCTGCCCGTCATTTTTCATTCTTCCCTGATTCCTCACTTCCATCAGTTTGTTCCAGTGGTCTTTGACATTTTGCAGCCTTACTCATGCCTCACCATCCTTCTGCATCCCCACAGTTCTACTTAAAAATCCCTGTCTTATTTAACCATCTGTAACTGCTTTTTGTTTAAAAAAATAGATAATTTTTCAAATGGATTTTACAAGACTATTTATCATGCCTCTCAACTGTCCATATTTTCACAGACTGTCCTCATTTTCCTTCATATTTTTGTTCTCTTCCTCACAAAATTGGTGGTTTTCTGGTAAATGAATGAGGATTGAAGTCACTAAATAATGTCAGACATTGAGTTTCAGACTTCATATCTATCAGAAAATGCAAGCTAATACTAAACCTGCTATTTTATCAATTTTTTTAAGTTAATAAGAGCAATATTTGTCCCTTGTTTTGGACCTTTATCCATTATTTGACTTTGCCCAGATTTCTTGTGCTTAGAGGTTGAGAGGTAAGCTATTTATTAGTTTGGCTGCTATAAATTGATATCAAACCTGTAATAAATTCTTAGCCAAAACAAAAGAGCCTTATAATGATCACTTTTAAAATTTTGCAAAAAAAAAAAAACTCAATAATCAAAAGGATATAATCTGAATAATTACCATTTTCATCTGAAAAAAAATTTAAATATTATTTTTATTGCAAATATATAATACTTCATGCACTTGTAGCAATTGATTTATCATCAGAATGTAGTCAGTGAGAATTTTCATTGGTCTTTATTTGAAAAAATTTTAATGTTTTTTCATTACTGAAATCGTACGGGTTTCTTTGTGAGAAAATGACATTTTTGTGAATTTGTGATTTTTTTTTATATGTTCAAATTGCCTTTTATCCATCGAGGATATTCATTCCCACTCTCTTCTGGTTATCTTCAACCCTTATGATCACCTGGTCATTGGTTTTGTAACTTCTTTAAGGTATTATAGATTTGGGTTTATAAAGTACTATATGGTGCTGTGTAGCTCATATTTCCATGCTCCCTGATCCAAACAGTCTCATTAGCTTAGGGTTAACAGACACTGCTAGAGGGCAAAATGTAGCTATGACATGCTCTCCATTTCTTCTTATGGTATCTCAGGTGTGATAATACCATGACCTATTTTTCAACAAAATTTGTTCCTGTATGACTTTGTCTAAGCTATATTTTTAATGCCACGTTAATTTGTAACAAGCCTAGCATTGTCTCTGACTTGACTCAGCTGGTTGACAAGGCGTATTTCAAAAATCCTGGTTGGATGACAACCCTATATCCCATTTAGTTGCATCCTTTCCTGTACGTCTACATGTTATCCACAATCCTAGACAGAATACTAGCTGTGATGTAGCAATCTGCTTTTCGTCTTTGCTTGAAGTGTCTCAGGTAAGTGCTGACAGGTCCAACACCTTTGAGAATGTCCTGAATTTAGGATTGAATTGTAGACTCCTTTTGGTCTACTATCCATCTGGTTATCTTGGGACTTCATTGCATGGGTTTGAGGATTTTGTCATCTCTTTTGTGCATAATTATCTCAGATGGTTAATTATCTGTAGCTTTAATGCCTGAGCTGACAATGAAATCATTGAGTTTTCTGTGGAGCTCCTACACAGTTTTTTGGTGCTGATGTAACCCATATTCAAGGATACTCATCGGACTTGGTGTCCTACTTTAGTTTAACTATCATTGACCTGAAGGATGGAACCAGTTTTATGGTCAGTCCATTACCTGAACCATTGCCACCTGATAATGAGTTGGCTCATGACAAACACTTGCATAATATCCGCAGTGGCATTGTTGTTCTCCTGAAACCACACCTCCTTGAAGAGATCAGTGCTGATGGCCCATTTTCACAGATTTCCATCTATAATATGGTGCCAGCTGGTGCTCTGAATCAAGTCCCCCCTATGTTTGAGTAGACACAAGGCTTTTTGTACCTTGCAGACTATGGAAAGTTCCTGAGCTTAGCAGGATGAGTAGGTCTGGGAGACAATTAGAATGCACAAGGAGCAGAACTTGTGTTTTGGTGGATACACTTTGTTTGAATGCATATCGTGCTTCATAAACACATCTCTACTAAGAAGGCAAAACTCTTGTCTAGTGAGATGTCTTGACATCCGATGCCCAGAAATAGTCCTTTTGGTGTTGAGTAGGCTATACAGCCTAGCCTGTCTCACCGCTCATGCAGATTTTTTTCCTTCAATGGGTGAGGCTGCTGCATGCTTTATTTATTTATTGGGTCTATATTACATAGACGAATGCTTAAATGTTCGAATCTCTATATGTCGACCTTTAGAGATCGAACAGTTAAATGTTCGAATATGTAATAAAACAAAATTAGAAAAAAAAGTAAAATGTAAGGGTTTTAGCAGGGGGGGGGGACAAGCCCCCCTGCACCCCCCCACCCCCCCGGCTACTTTAATATACCAACTCCAAGATCTCACTTCAGTGCACTACAGTGCGGAAACGGGAAATTTCCCATTCCCTACAATGTAGTGCGATCTTGGAGTTGGTATATTTAAGTAGTGGGGGGTGTGGGGGTGCAGGTGGGCTTGCCCCCTGTTTACACCCTTTAGTTTTTTTTTTTTCACTGTTGTTTTTTTTTTTATTTTTTAAAAATATTCGAACATTTAAATGTTCGATCCCTAAAGGTTGACCTTTAGAGATTCGAACATTTAAGCATTCATCTATCTAATATAGACCCTTATTTATTTATTTGTTTGTTTATTTATTTATTTAATGGATAAGTTTATCAAGATCAGGTAGACCTTCTCAAAAGATGCCTTTGTGGTGCATTGCTCCCTCCTTTATGTGATTTGCTCTAACCTTTGCTGGGAAAAGTTTAATTGTATTAACTATGAGGCAGTCAGATCTAGACTCATCTGAAGGAGTTACCCACTGCAGGCAGATCTTGGACTTCCAGTGCTGGTTAAATATTACCTTGCATCACAAGATCCTATTGTTTACTGTCTTGGTCAATCCTCTTTGAGAATAGAGAGATTTTTTTCAATTCTAAAAGAGGCCTTGATTATTCCTTAATCTCAAGAAACCTTACATGTATCTAGCAATTTGAAACTTAACAGTCAGATCTCAAACCTTCCTTTTTCTGGGGAAGTTATTGAAGAAGTGGTTTAGCTACAGAAGTACTCCTGCTTGACATCCAATGGCCTCTTTGATCCTTGGCAGGCTGGTGTTAGATCAAGATACAGCACCAAGACTACCATAATTAGCATGGATAATAACCCCAGTGGTGAGCGATTAATGTTTACATTGCTATCTTCATCCTCCATAATCTCTTTGTGTTTTTTTGACTCAGACAATCATTGCGTCTCGATCCAGCACACTTAAACTCACTGTGACTTTAAGTCCACTATATTCAGAAAGTGGTTTCTACAGTTAACTATTGCCATAACCAGAGTTCTTCAGGCCTCAGTCTTATTTTCCCTGTTCATAGTGGTGTGTAAGCTGCCTATTCGGGAGGTCATTCATGCGGGAGTCCCAGCTATCAATGCTGTGCAGATGACATTCAGCTATACCTCTCCTTTTCTCAGCAGATGTTGAAAGGCTTCTCTACCTCAGAGGACTGCTTAGATTCTTTCCTTCAGTTGATAACTGGTAGCCTTTGATCTCAGTCTGACAAAGGCAGAGGTGATGGTACTATATGCTAATGTCTACTGTCCTCATGTTCCATTCCTTTGGGGGAATCACTTGGAACTTACATTCACAGTATAGGAGTTAGTGTGATTTTCAATGATGTGTTGTTACTAATGGATGAAGTTTCATCCATGAAGTCATCAAGAGATCTCATTTCCATATGAACAAATTGCCAGAATCAGGCACTACAATCCACCTTCAGACCTAATGACAATGATTCATCTCACTCGGATTGCTATAATGTTTTTCATCTTGGGCTTTGGATAGTGTCCTGGCATCACTGCAGTTGGTACAGACTTCACAGCCCATCTTTTGGTAGGGCATTGCCTGCTGCATTACCCCTCTGGTACAAGAGCTGCACTGGGTGCCACTCATTGTCAGGTATGTGTGTTTAAGATCTTTGTACTAACATGTTGCATGCAGTCTTGAGTCCTGCCTACCTGTAAGAACTCCATATACCATGTTGGCACCATCAAGATTGTCAGGTTAGGAACTACTATTTGTTTTTTTAGACCCCATGTGAGACTTTGAGAAATGTTTCCATTTCTGCCAGAGTCAGGTTCCATTTATTAACTACCTTTACTAATCCCAGCATGTAATGTAGCAGAAACATAAAAGAACAAGCAGGTACAGGTTGGAAATTGTCAAGACTGAGGCAGAACAGCTGAGAGGGTGAAATTAGGAAGTATTTTTCACAAAGACGTTGTGTATGCAAGGAATACTCTTTGTGCATTGGTCAAAACAATGGTGCAGTTCAAACACACATAATGAGGCATATGGAAAGGTTTTGTATCGCCTAACAAGGATATAGAACTTACCAGTAACAGAGGGCAAGGAGCAGGCTAGATGGGGCAAACATTCTGTATCTGTCAATGCATTCTATTTGGCCTAGGTTCCTTCTTTACTCCTGAACATACCCTTGGAATGTATATCATAAACAGAAAACACACTCCTTTCCTTAAGGAGCATCCAACCAAGATTGGTTATTCCATCTCAGGGCATAACAATGGGATGCCATTCAAAGTAATACTGTAAGTGATACAATGAGGAGACATAAAACAACTGCATAAGGAGTCTGTAAAAATAGATCCATGTAGGATACAAGCCATTAGGATGCTCCTACTGCTGCTGCTGATGAAGATGATGATGGTACTCACATGCATGTATATGTTATAAATGGGCTCCTTCATTGTTTATGTTAACTAGTCTGCTTCTGGGTCCACTGTGGAACTTAGTGGCTATTCACTGCACACTGTGCACTTTTCCTTACACTGGTATAGTGGCTGTCACATTGCATTAGCTTTACTGACTGGACATTTTTAAGATCACTGTCCATGCCCTTACTACAAGTTCCCATGAGTCAATCAGAGTGATAAATGTGAAATGAAACTCTTCATTGCTGTTATGAACGCCCTTCCCCCATCAGACAATAGCCAGTCCTTCCATGAAGAAATAAAAGCATGATACTGTATCAGCTGAAATGATTCGGGGGGTCTTATAATTATATGATATTCAAGACTGGCAACTGACTGCAATGTTTTGCTTTCCTTCATAAAAGAAGACCCGACTGGGTGGTTACCATGGTGAAATATTTCTTCCTTTTTACTAGTACAAGCTGCAGTACTAAGCATCATGGGAAGCGTGTACAAGTTTCTGTTGAATAATTCATACAGAACTGCAAGACATACAGTATCTTATGATGCAGTTTGAAAAGTAAAGACTAAAAGACATGTATATATCTATTTATTCTTCTTAATAATTACCAGTGTACTTAGATGAACTTTGATCCAAGGCTGAGAAAATGCAGTGCTGTACAGCAGGGGATAAATTGGTATCATGATTTTGATATACAGAGCAATATGTGAGTAACAGGAAAACCCATAGGACTGTGAGGTCTAGAACATAATGTTTATGCTTGTTTTCTTCTTTTCCATGCTTGAGTGAAATATCTCAAATATTTTTCCAGCAAATCAGCAATGTGAATGCCTAATAATAACCAAATTGAAATAAGGACTGTTTGTACTGACACTTTTAATACTAGAACACTAAAATATACTGTTAACTTGAAAAGTTGTTAAAATGTGTTATCATTCTGAGCTACATATAATTTGTAAATGTTTGATAATTAATATTAATAAAAAATGTTGATCAAAAAGTACTATGACTTAATTCAGTTAAAACAAAATAGTCTCAGTGACTCATTGCTGAAGGAAGCTGTGGATCTGTTTTAGAGCAGGACTGCTCCCTGTAACAGACACTACATTTGTACATGGGTACGAGGATGTCTTGACATGTTACCCCCTCCCATATTTGCTTCCATTTGTTTTAGTGGGTACGTGTTAGCAGTAAATTAATTTTACTGAACATATTTGCTCTAGTTCACTATGATGGGATGTAATTCTTTGGTAATTCTTTATGCAGCAATTTTAGGTATAACAGCTATCAATGTTAGGTACAGGGTCAGAGCCTGTGCTATGTAGTCTCTTGTCAAAAGACAAATGTCATAAGAAGGATATAAGAATGATAATGATCTGGGTGTCACAGTATTTTAAGTCTTATTATTGGCATCACTGAAAAGATCATGTGTCTTTGCAGATGCCACCAACCATATGGGAATGGGAAAATGGAAAGATAAGACCTGTATGAACAATGTCTTTAGTTAGTAAAGGTAGTACAGTAAGGGTTTTAGCCTATATAACAGATACTAGAAATCCTGTAGGATAAGATTCAGGTAAAGGTTCCTGAACGACACAAAAGCAGATTGCTAGGTTTCTTGTGGAATGCTAAAATACTGAGATCTGCTGGGCAGATGCCCAGGACTTTGCAGCAGTATCAGTAATGTCTGACTGAAAAGGGTTGGGTTTGGCATAAGGGTTAAGGTCTTTACTTTACAAAATCAAGGTGCAGGGTTTGATTCTGACCTCTGATTATTAACTAGGCATACGATAGTCTGCAGACTATGAAAGAATTTACAGGTTCAGTTGGGAGACTTTAATTTAACTAACTAAATAAATACAATCCTTGTGAACCTTGGCTCCGAAATCCCTGAATGTTAAAGGAAAAAAAAAAAAAAAAAAAAAAAAACCAGTAAGAAATGCCCCCATGGAACCTGTCTGTAGTACTCGGTTAATGTATTTGGGCAAACTCATCTCATTTTGCATTCTGTGACCTTAATTCTAACAGAATCTGGAACAACCCCTCAGTTCTAATCATAGCATTAAACCTAAACATAATCCTGTGTGTCATTTTAACCATAACCTTCAATCATAATGGTTAGGGTTAGGCTTAAAACTGGGTCAACATTTTCTTTAAATTGAATTAGGCTTATGGATGCAATCTGAATGCATGCTTAGTCTTATTTTGGAGATATAACTAACTGCCTGATCCAATTTCAGTATCCAAAGTCATTGGGCTAGAATTAGGCTTATCATGTACTCTTAAGAACTAAATTTATCTTGGACAGGCAGTGTGCTGAATGATGTAGAATTATTGGTACTTTTCCGTTATCAGGGCAACAGTTTTAACGCACTAGCAGGCGGATGCAGGGATCGCACAGCTGCCAGCCCTGAAGCGGTTCTTTTGAAAGAGAGACAAACCTCTCTGTAACCCATTTTTCCCTCAATTGCAATCATTCTCTTTTACCATTCCCATTCCTTCTGCAGAACTCACAGCTTTGTTATTACATATTTAAATTCAAGCAATTGTGTTTTTATTCAGTTTACACTATGTGCTACAGTGAAGTGATGTATAGGTTCATAGGTTGGTACTAGGCTATCGGCCCCAGGGCCTATACAAGCATAGCCATAACAATTCCCTGGCTATTTCTTCCCACAGTATTTACTTCCCTGGACCCCTGTCTAGCAGGGTGACTGATGTGATCCCTGGGGTGAATTTCCTATCTCCCATCCAATCATCAAGGTTCCTTTTGAAGAGGGCCAAAGAGGCGCTCTGCTTGACATGTATGGGCAGTCTATTCCAGAGTCTGGGGAGTCTCTGGTTCAGGAACCTAGGAACCTATCCCTCCAGCATGTTTTGTTCATTGTGATGGCAAGGTTTAGATCCCTGGAGTGTGTGTCTCTGAGGGATTGGGATTTCTTTGAGTGTAGCATGTCCAACAGCTCTGGGTTTGACATGGCCTTGTATGTTAAGCAGAGATCGCCTCTGAATAGATGATATGCCACAAAGTATACGTGGGCATCTGCTTTACGTCTGTGATTCTTTTAGTGAGGTATTTCTGTGGCCTTTCCAGTTGTTGCAGATGTCTTGAGAGGTACATACCAAACAGGGTGTTGTATTCTATAATGGGTCTAATGAGGGATGAGTACAGTGGGACAATGACCTCCTTTTTCCTGGATGAAAAGCCCTTAGTGATGATGTGTGCCACATAGAAGGATTTCCTGACTGTTGTGGCGATGTGGTTATCGAAGGTGAGATCACTGTCCACCTGTGTCCCTAAGTCTCTTATCACACCTTTGGTGTTTAGTGTACTGCCACCTATGTATACTGTATTAGTCCTACGATCATCTTCATCGATTGGCTGAAATGGTTTATTTTTATATTTCAGCAATGCTCTGCAGCTATTGTGGTTTTTAAGTTCTGTGTTGATTTCACTTTACCAGCGGTGCTGTACTGAACGGATTATCTGTAATATTCTACTACTACAGTTGGCTATCTGTCTGCACTACGCTACACTGCATGGATCTAATGACCACAACACTGTAGTCTGATCAGTATTCTTCAGTCTGGATTGTTAAGAAACAACAAAGAATATTCACAGGTAAACATTTT
This sequence comes from Protopterus annectens, assembly GCF_019279795.1. Lineage (NCBI taxonomy): Eukaryota > Metazoa > Chordata > Ceratodontiformes > Protopteridae > Protopterus > Protopterus annectens. The sequence goes on from NC_056728.1 coordinate 1,772,744,469, forward strand.
ACAGTGTAAAAATAATGCAAGCACACCATACTGTATCAAAATGATAAAACGTCTCACTGATTAACATGTCAGTGTTGTTCACCATGAATGCACAACCAGGGCTGCAACTTCAGGCAGTAATGCAAACCTTATGGGGGGACGCTACCAAAAGACCTAAAAAAAAAATCATACCTGAAGTGGCTGTGTCTCCCCAGAAAGCAGATGCACAACCTATTCGTACCACTTTCTTGTCAGATGAAAACCACCTCAGTTGTAATACATACTAACAAACAAGACTCAACTTCAGAATACTATCCTTGTGACTTTGAATCAGACAGATTAAACAGAGAGATGAAATCCCTTTGTGACTTTAACACACTGCTTGGCCCTTTCTGACATAATGTACGACAACCGCACAAACCACCGGCTTTTGGCATTCCATACTGAAAAACACTTCCTAAAGTTCAGGAAAAGCAGTTCCTAAAGGTCATTAGAACTGTTGCCCCAATAACGGAAAAGTACCAAATTATTTTATGTAGATTCCTGACAGCCTATCCCCATTCCTTAAGGCTTAAGGTTGGGTTTATAATTATATAGATTCTGAGGCAAAGTTAGTGTCTTACAGAAAGAGTATAAGAAAAGATGCAGTCTTATTTCAGAAATATCCTGCACATCCCCACTCAGCACCCTAAACTTAGCCTTCAAATGTTTGCTTGCATTTAAGGCTAGACAGACATGGATTTATTTCATACAATAGCGGTCCCTCACAGCTATCAGTCTAAATCATACTTGAAGCAGACAAGGAAATAGAAACTGCTTTTATTTGCCTTGGCTACTTTCACTGTTTCTGAAAATTTGAAAAAAAAATGTTCTGAAACTCGTTTTTGAATAATGCAGTAGTTTAATCACACAGCTTTCCTCCATGCTGTTGTTATGCATTTATTGCCTGTCTCATTGTAGGAGGTGTGCTTTCTCTGTCTCGTCCATTATCTCAGCTGTTTTGCAGATTACTGCAGGCAATAACGTAATCTACAAATGCACTGATTTTCTTCTAATTTTCTTTTTGTTTTGACTTTTTGAGTTCAGCAACCTAATGCTTCACCACAGGTAGTATTGTGCAAATAGTAATGCTTAGCTGTAGTGTCTTCAAAGCACTGCCTTCTATCTACAATCCTACCAATTGCTGATGCAGTTCACTGTGAGTGATGTGCAGTACAAACACTAACTGGTTGCTAGTATTACAGTGCAGCGAACCATATACACTATCTTCTGCATCATAATCACTGCAAACGTTGATTACGTTAACTGCACTGATCTCTTCAGAAGCTAAATCTGACATCAGCTATTATGTCAGACTCCAGCCCCTCCCTCTTTCATTCTGTGGGACATTCTGTTGCATCTGCTCATAAAGCTAGACTATCACAGAGGAAAAAAAGTTAAAGCAGGAAACACTTTGTATAACAATTTATTTTGTGATTTTAAATAGATTACATGATGAATTGCTTAAAACAGTGAACATTAATCTGCTTCCCAAGTTGTGATGGAAGGAGAGCAACTTGATTTATTAGTAGAGGTGTAAAAATAATAGCTGTTTCACATTTTTCATTGTTTCTGAAATAATAGATGTTTGAAAGAAATAAAATACAGCCTTGTGATGTTCATCTCTTTAAAATAATATTACATAGTACATGAGGTCATTGGTCATGTTTACAGATTATAGTTTCTCTCTTACGGTGATACCATTATATTACACTTGTAGACTGGAAGCTGCGTGAGGCATGTAAGCTCTAGCTCATTTCCATTGTGTGACTAAATGCATTACATTGAACCTCAGCTGCCTAGTATAGGTTAGGGAAGCAAGGTGAAATCAGCTGATTTCATGAGGCACAATCATAACGATGATTATTATTTTTTTTTTGCTGGAACATCTAAATATGAAATATCAAATGTGTTTAACTAAAAATGGAAATGATCATCTCATATAGTTTTCACTTGTTGATAATGCAATAATCTGACATTCTAAATTTAAGGTATTTTATATGGCTCTGAATCACAAAGTTTTTTTTAATACAAGCTGAATAAAAGTTTCAGCAAGCTCATCATGGTAGGCAAGGTCCTTTTTTAGCAACTTTGTTCTTTTCTCCTAGTACAAGTTTAATAATGAAGTTGCATTAAATTTAATAGTGATAGGTAAACAGGACTTTTGTGGCGATATTACTTGCCTCCTTGATTCTTTCAGTTGTTTGATGGGCATTTTGCTTTGTTGTCAGGTCATAATAATATGAAGTATCCTGCGGTGGTGGTGCTGCGGTAGCATTGTCGCCTCACAATAAGACGCTGTCCGGTTCGATTCTCAGCTAGAGCGTCTTCTGCATGGAGACCTGCGTGAATGGGCATACCTTCATTGAAGGTTGTGCGTCAGGGCTGGTAACTCAGCACATAAAATTCAACTACCAATCATTAGCGGACCGGAGTTCCGCTGTGGCGACCCCTAACTGGGAAAAGCCGAAAGGCACAACAACAACAGCTATACTTTTATTGCTACTAGAACTGGTGGGGGAAAAACACTGTAGAATACTCGACAAAACCTTTAAAATGTTGTTTGAGTTGTTAGAGAGCAGGTACTTTATTGGTTATTGTGTTATTGATGTATTTAGATCACTGCTGCATGTTCCATTACAATAATGGAATATAAATGCATTGTGGGTAATCACAAAATCACACCTTCTGGACTACCGTTGTGTATCAAATGTTCCCTTAGACCTTTGGGTTTTGTCTCTCTTCTTTTGTATTTTCATAAGTAATTACATGTTGTTTACGTGTTTATTTAGTTTACATTTATTTTGATAAGCAGTTCAAAGGATACAAAACTCTATTTTACATATGTTAACTGGTAAAAAGGTTCATAGTTATATACTATGCTAACAACCACCAGGGTCTTTATAAGCTGTGCAATCCAGCAATCTGTGTCCCTATGTATCATAGGTATTTATTATGAGGGGGTATGTTAGTTAGAAAGTTTCTAGAGGGTATGTGGGGCTATGTTAGTTTGAACATTACTGTCTGACTCTCCTTATCAGAGACATGGGTGCCCGACCCAGGGTGAATTTTCAATTTCCCATTATTTGATCAAGGTTATGCTTAAATAGGGTTAGGGATAGACTCTACTTCAGAAAGATGAGAAGCCTGTTCCAGAGCATGGGGATCCTCTGAGATGCATATCTGTCTTACCAACATGTCTTATTTATGTCACAGGTAAAATTTAAATATTTGGATCTATTGGCGCTGATGCAGTTCATTTTATAAATGTGCAAAAGGTCCATCAGAGCTGGATCCAAGGATGCCTTGTTTGCCAAGCATAGACTGCCTCTTAGTAACCAGTAGGAGGCAGATTATAGAGTACGGGCTTTAATACGATCTGTATAAGATGGTGTGGTTATACCCTGGTTCTTTTGATAAGAAACCTTTGTGGATGTTAGAACTACTGCATATGTTGGGTCAGGTACATGCTGAAGAGGTCATTATACTCAATGACGGGTCTGATAAATGCCAAATAAAGTGGCACTACTATGACTTCCTTGGACCTGGATGCCATGTCCTTACTTATAAGTTAGGTGACATAGAATGATTTTCTTACTGCCTTGGCCACATGTTGGGCAAAGAACCAAAATAAAACATAAAACCGTATAAACCATGAAAATAAACAAATAACCAACAAACGTAAGAACAACCATTTCCAACCCTACAGAACTGAAATAATCTCAAAGTAAATCCTGTGCACCACAGGTTTAAATTTATTGAAAGTTATGCACTTTCATCCTAAAAATTATAAAGACTTCATCACAGCAAGTTACAGGCAAGTTACAGGCACACAATGCATTTCATTTATACAAAATCATCACATGATCAAAAATAATGTTCAGTTAAATGATTAAAACATTTAAAGAGCACTACAGATAAAAAAATCTAAAAACATTATTAAAAATTATCTGTCAAAAGTATAAACCAATAATAAGTTCATATACAACTTGTCACTGTCATTAGATATGTTGAAAAACTAACAATTCTCATATTTATAATTTTGCTGCTCTTAGCTTAAGGGCACTGCTTAATGAAACAGCATCATTTAATTCTGGGTATGTACTGGCATTCGGTCTTATCTGCCACAACAATTCTCTGTATTCAAGTCTTAATTCCCAGGGCCCCCCCAGGGATTCACTACCACTTTTTCCAGAAAAAAAATAATACTTTGTATTGTTATTACATTTCAGCTTGTGTTTGTACAGTGCATTGCTGGTATTACATTTACTAATATCTTAGTGATGTTCATAAATCCTTTTCTTGAGTAAACAGTTGGTATTGCCGACATAACAGACATGGCAAAAATTTCGGAAAACTAAATAAACAAAACCTTGACTGTTGTTGCAATGACCATTAATATTAAATGCAAAACTGATAGATCTTAAAATAATGCTTTGCCCTTAAATATATTTACAATAAGAGCAAGCTCCACATCTTTTCATACCTAAATTGTGTTTGCTTTTTTTGGTTTTCTCATATCCAGACTCTAGCTTCCCTTTTAAATTATGTTGTTGTTTATGAATAACACTTGGCTGGTCCCCTAAAAACTTGTTACACTCATCATCATATGTAAAACATTTCCAATTACTTATTAATATTTGTTTAATTTGGTCACTTCCGCTACCATACTTGATGGCCATAGTCAACTCGTAATTATGGGGACTTTTGTCCTCTTTGTTAGTATGTTGACTAATACAATTCTTAGTATCATCGGATAGACCAATGCCCAGTAAAGGAAAGAAAGTGTGGTCACTAGCATAACCTGAGGGTTCCACCCCTTTCCAAAAACATATTCAAAAGGTTATCAATCTCAATGAAAAACTGCCTGTCTTTAGATGTTAATCTAGATAATTTACTCATATTTATTCATTTGATAGCATCAATTATTTAGATATTATGATTGACAAGGATAGACTGAGTCAGAGATTTTCGTCTAAGCTTTACAGGAAGCTGACATTTTTGAACATCTTTTTGCATTTTAACAGTAATCATCCTATATTTTAAGAAGAGAAGAGTTGTTAAAGGGCAGATGGTATGAATATCTAGATTAACATCTGAACACACGCAGTTTTTCATTAGATCAATAATCTTTTGGGCATTGGTCTATCTGATGATGCTAGGACATTAGTAAATGTAATATCAACAATGCACTGTAAAACTACAAGCTGAAATGTAATAACAATACAAAGTATTATTTTTTTGTTCTGGAAAAAGTGGTAGTGAATCCCTGGGGCAACCCTGGGAATTAATACTTTAATATAGAGAATTATTATGCCAGACAAGACTGAACGCCAGTACATACCCATGATTAAATGATGCTCTTTCATTAAGCACTGTCCTTAAGCTAAGATTAGCAAAGTTATAAATATGAGACTTAGTTTTTCAACATATCTAATGACAATGACAAGTTGTATATGACAAGAGATAGAACTTATTATTGGTTTATACCGTTCACAGTTTTTAATAATGTTTTTATGTGTAGTGCTCTTTAAATATTTTAATTGTTTAATTAAACATTATTTGTTTTTGCTCATGTGATAATTTTGTATAAAGGTAATACATTGTGTGCCTGTAACTTGTTCTGATGAAGTACAAATAATTTTAGGTCAAAAGTGCTTAACTTTGAATAAATTTAAACCTGTGGCGCACAGGATTTAGTTTATTATTATTTCAGTTCTACTGGGTTGGAAGTGATTATCCTTGTGTTTGTTGGTTATGTGTTGGACAAGGGAGAGATTACTGTCTACATATGTTCCCAGGTCCCTGACTACTGACCCAAATCTTAGGGGTGTTTTATCAATGGGGTAATTAGCCTGGGTAGCAGTTTTCCCAAAAGGCACAATAATGCATTTCTAGGCATTGAGTTTTAGTCTGTAACTTTGGCACCAGTCATTTGTCTGTGTTAAAACCTCTTGTAAGACGTTTGTGTCATGGGTAGTCTAGCTCCCAATTACCAATCATCTGCAAACTTGATCAGCCAACGGCCCTTGACATTAGCCTTTACCTCTGAGAAGTAGATGCCGACTAAGAGTATTCTTAGCATGGAGCCCGGAGATACCCCACTGGTGACTGGTCTATTAGCGGAGGTGGTATCACTAATCCTGACTTCCAGGGTCCTGTCGGTGAGCCAGTGGGCAATCCAGTAAGTTATACAGGGGTTTATGCCCAGTTCAGTGAGTTTGTCAATGATACCTTAGTCGGGTATTGTATTGAATGTCTTATTCAGGTCCAAGTAGGCAGTATTCATCATTTTCCCCTCATCCATTGCCATGGTAACCTTCTCAAAGAAGTCCACCAGATTTAGTAGGCATGATCTTTCCTTGACAAAGCCAAACTGGGTTGAGTCCAGTGTCTGAAGGTTGCCTATGTCTTTGTTGATAATTTCTATGATAATTAGTTTCATGGCTTTGCATATTAGACTAGTCAGACTAATAGGTCTGTAGTTTCTGGGCTGAGTTGATGGTCCAGCCTTGTGGAGTGGGATAACTGTTGCAGTCCTCCATTCTCATGGTGCAAAGCCTGTTTTGAGGCTATAGTTGAAAAGTGACTCAAGTGGTCCTGATAGGCCATGTTTCCAGCTATTTACGAGGCATCCCGGGATATTGTCGGGACCCACTGAAGTTCTGTTTTGTTCTTAGCTAGCACCATTAGGACCTGCTTCCAGTCAATAGCTGGGGGGTTGTGCTAAAAGTTATTTCATGGATGGAGGCAGGAGGGAGTAGTGGGTGAAGTTTGAGCTAAATTTGTCAGCCAGCAATTTTGCTATGTTACTCTTCTCAATGATGGTGGCTCTGCTCAGTAAAGATGGTCATCAAAACATGTGTACATTACACATAGTATAACTAGAATCATACTTGTGGTTTCATGAACATTAGCACCCAGCCTAAGCAAACATGTTTCCATTCATTCATTCTAACATACAGAATTATGCTTCTTGGCTCTATTCAGGAGTTTTCTTTTCTTTTTTGTTTTGGGATTTGCCAATTGTAGAACAGAGCATGTCTGATGTGTCTTTAAGAAGCATTTCAAGGACTGAATGTACATATAAATACCAAGCATGTGCTAATCTCCATGCCATTTTGAGAGTACAGCCAGAAAGTGAGCATGTATGAGTGTAATATCTAGTTTGCATATAAGTTTATCTAGGTTAAAGTTAATAAGCCTTAATCCTGGTGTGTTTGTACATAATAAAGCTGCGTGAAGAGAATGCACAAGGTCTCATCCATTGTATCCTGACTAGATGAGTGACACCTATTAACTCTGCACATTTTGGCATGTCATCCTCAGCCCAAGCCTACTACCAAACCAGTATGGAGTCTCTACGAACCAGAATGGAGTTTCTATGTATTAAGCCAAACACCATTCTCATAGGAGACTTCAACTACCCATTCATTAACTGGAAGACTTATACAGCCACAAAAATGTATGCCCAGATGTTTCTGGACCTCACCAAAAGAAGCTCTCTGGATCAGTTTGCTCACACCCCAACCAGAGGCAGTAAAATCTTAGCCTTCATGCTTACCAATATAGGGTAGCTTTGCTTCCAAAAAATTGCAACTTCCGTCCTAGTCAAACTGGGCCACAAATCAGTCACATTCATCTTAAGATCGAAGCCTGAAACATCTTCTACTACCTCAATTTTCAAACACTATGCCAAGACTAATCTAGTAAAACTGAGTAATGAGCTGGCTAAATTCAAAATCTCCTTCCATGTCATTGACTCAACTATGTATGTGGAATCCTTTAATGCCAAATATTATGTACAATCAAATATCTGCATAAGCACATCTGTCCCCTTCAGAAATAAATATAACATGCAACCCTAATATAAGCAGGCTCTATAATAAAAGGAAAAAAAATCATTGTATGCAAAAACACATTTCTCTCTCAAGATGCCAATAATGCTCTTGCTAAACATAACAAGGAGTTCCAGACCCTGATCAAATTAACCAAAGTCAGACATGAGGTAAAACAGCCACCTAGATGAAAGATAACCACAATGCCTTGATTAACTATGTTAGAAATCTCAGAAGCAAAGACCAGCCACTGTGTAGAACTAATAGTAAAGTTTATTATGTACTCAGACCTAGCCAGTCTCCTAGTGGACAAATTTAGTTCAAAATTCACCCCCACACCCTCATTCCCCCTTCTATGTTGCCAGATCACATATCTGCATCTATGTCCCTGCTAAAATATTCCAAAAGCAAGTCCTTACGGCACTGTCTTAGGTTAAGAACACTACTTCTATTTGGCCAGATAACAAAGTGGTCTGCCTACTGATCAACCTGAAACAGGACTTGTCAGACCTCCTACAGAGGTTATTCACTAACAACATCCAAACAAGCTTTATGCGAGATGAATGGAGGGCAGCAACAGTCATCCCCTTGCAAAGGTGGTGCATAAACGGACCTGGGTAATTTAATACCCATACGTTTGACCATCCTCATTTATAAGGTTATGGAAAATATCACTATGGAATTAATAAATAAAGGCATAGTAACCAACAAGCTTTCAAAGTTCAGATGTATCAGGAGTACATCCCGCTTACTTAACTTGGTCGACTT
>NC_056728.1:1772758092-1772818092 GCF_019279795.1 Protopterus annectens
ATTTCTTCAGCTCCACCAATTTCATTACACTGACAGGAATTAATTACTTAAAAAAATAATTTTTGAAGTAATTTTCTTTCTAAATATGTTTGTTTTATATAGTTCTTAAACTATATCTAAAAAAGAAAGGAAATTTTAACAATATTCCTGTCAGAAATCACATTGGAAATTTTCCTGTCAGTTTATCAGTCTGAAATGAGTTCCAGTAAGACAAATTCTCAAGACTCCAGCATCAAGAAAGAACTTCAGTCTCTGATAACTATAATCCAGCAACTTACTGCTAAGATGGATAAAATGGATACTAAAATTGATACCTTCATAGAAAAAACTACAAAACAAATAGACTTATTACATATAGACCTGCAACAACAGAAGATCCAGATGACAGGCATAGAAGAAGCTGTGAATGACATGGAAAATAGAATCCAAGAAGAGGAAATCAACACTGAGTTTCTGCTGAAACAAAATACACATTTACAAACAAAGCTGGATGACTTGGAAAATAGATCTAGGCAATAACATTAGGATTTTGGACTGCCAGAAAATATTAAAGGTAACAATATTACTTCTTTTTAACAACATGGCTCCTAAAACTTTAGACTTACCAGAAGCATTCTCTTTTGGTATCGAAAGAGCACATAGATCTATAGCTAATACTAACTCTAACAAAAACTATCCTAGATCAGTTATAGTTAGATTTCTATCATCTTTGATAAAGAGATGGTTCTTAAATCTGCTTGGGCTAAAGCTCCTGTTAAGATTAATGAGACAACTGTGCATTTTGACAATGACTATTCTTCCTTGGTAATAGCTAAAAGAAAAGTTTTTCTGCCACTAATAAGGGAGCTTAAAAAGCACAGTTTAAAACATACCTTCTGTTTCCTGCCAAGCTAAAAATCTTCCTTCCTGATGGTCCTAAAATTTTTGATGACTTAGACTCTGCTTTACTGTTTATCAAAAAAAAAAAAGATTTTGGATAAAATAGAGGAAATGGAATGGGCTAGTCCTTCATTAAAGAGACTGGCAACTGAAACTACGTGGAAGACTTCAGAGAAGAAGAAGAGACTAAAGAACAAATGATTTGTTCTATGTTTTTTTTCTTTTTCTCTCTCATCATTTTACTTCATTATTAATCTTTTTAAATATAGTTCCTGCATTTCCAGAAAGCCACAAATGTCCTGAAAAAGATTTAATCAAAGTTATTCTCTGTGTGCAAAGAAATGTTTTGTTTCATAACCAGTCAAAATATCTGAGGAACTAATAACAAGCTATTATTCAATTTGTTTCTCTTTCTGAAAAAGAGAAGTAAGGTCAGTAATTTGATACATTTTTTTTTCTTTTTTTTCTCCTTTTCTTCTTTTCTTTGTTTAAACAATGGCATTCTATTTAGATTATGTAGTGGGTAAAGGGTGGGGGAGGGCAGGGAGCGAAGAGTAATGAAAATATGATAAATGGAATAATAACATATTTATTCCTTGTAAAAAGTTTATATGTTTTTCAAATGCTATTCCTAATTATACTTTCTTGATTATACTGCTTATGCTTGTTTGTAAATAATCTGTCATGCTTTAACTAATAATAATTAGAACTAAATAATAGTAAATAATATGTTTTATTTTTAACTCTATTAATATAAACAGTAAGTAATATTCCATTGTATATACTTCTTATGGCTTTCTCTTACATTTTTTATTTCTGCTTTACACTTTTATTTTCTACTCTCTTTTTCTTTTCTTTATTCTTTCTCTTTATTTTTTTTCTCATATTAATATATAGAAATGCTTTTGATCATATAGACATAGTAAATAATAAAATTTGCATAAAAATTGAGTTGGGACAAAATATTGAGTTTTATTACTTATTAATAACTTTGGGCTTAATTTCACTTACATAGAGGCTATAATAACCTGTAAAATACATCGCGAAGGTTTTGTCATGTTTAGATGCATTTACACTGCTAAATGAATGTTTGTCACTAGTTTTTAACAAGTTTCCCGCCAAAATGTTAAGGGAGACAATCTGGGATGTGGGCTACCTCATGCACAGTGTCCTTGAGTTGTTTCAAAAGCTTCAACTCTCAGAATTCTCACAGAGAAGCTGAAAGCAGTCAATCTGACCTTTGACCCAGATATCACACTGACACATCACAGATTCAGGAAGAACACTCTACCAGGAAGTAGAACTGATGCAAATGCGACTATGTGAAGGAAAATGAACTCTTTGACATTTAAATGTGAGTTATTTTATATAATTACTTAAATATCTATGTTATAATTCATAAAATATGTCAGTTATAATGATTTTAAATGATGCAGTTTCTTGTAGTAAGTAAATGTCTTATTTTAGAAGGCATAGAAAATGAAACATTTATTCAAGTGTTTTTGAAAATCTACTTGACTGCAGCATACTAATCTGTGTTAAAAACTTATGTTCCAAACATATACATTACTATAACTCATTTAATTCATCTGATTGACAAGCATAAATAACTTTATAACTCTATGCTGGAAGAAATTGTCATGTGATATATTTTAAAGCAGTAGTATAGACATACAAAATACAGATGTTTTTTTTTTTTTTTTTTTTACAATAATGCAAGTGTTTCTGAGAATTTGCATAACTATGCAGTATGATTTATAACAATTTCTATAAATATAATATTTTATTCTATTGACAATAATGAGTATGAGTAAAATGCTCATATACAAGCAATTCAAGGTTTTTTTTGGAAGCTGTTGACTGCATTTACATGACAGAAAATAGATGCATCTTAATATATGTAATGTCTGAACCATATTAGCCAAAGTTTTTCATTTAAATGAATGTTAGAACTTATTTTTACATACTTTGAATAAATTAATATGTAAATATGCCTTCCTTTTTTTTTTTTCTCTTTCTTTCACTCTCTCTCTCTCTCTTTCACATCTTTTGTTTCTCTCTCTCCTCTTGGTTCCTAATATCAAGTTTATTTGAATGCTATTTGAATACAAGTGTATTATATTACATAGATGTATATAGTAGTATGAATAGTTTAAAAAAAAGTTTATTTTAGTTTATATGATGCTGTTTTATCAAATGTGTAGTCTTGTCTTGCTAGATAATTGAATTAAAAGCTGTTAATTTAAGTTAAATATAACCAGTATTAAATTGATAAGGTGGTAGCTGAGGTACTGCTGCTTAGGGTAGGGGGTTAACTTGAGTGGTAAATACTACTCTAAGTTGGAGTTTTTAACTCCAGGCTGGATGCAAGGTTTAATCCTTACATTATTTTCACTTGTTCATTGTTATATGTATATAGTTTTGACATCCACAATATATTTTGTACACTCATTGTCACTACAAACAAAATTGAATCCTATACAAAATCCCATAAAAGATTCAATAAATACAGCTATATTTAAAGGTACACCTAAAGGAGGAGATGTAACATTGCTTATGTTGTTATTTGTTATTTTGATCATAAGATTCTTAAGTTTTAAAAATGCCAAATGACATCTTTAAAAGGAATTTCTTTAAACATTAATGGATTGAATAATCCGTGTAAAAGGGCAAGCCTAATAAGATACATTAATTTACATAAGGCCAACTTAGTCTTCCTGCAAGAAACCCATCTCTTTTATTGATAAACTAGCCACAAACAAATCTACAGTATTGGTTAGTTCAGGGCACACTCAGAAAAAGAGGAGTGGCTATTTTATGGAATAAAAGTATGCCCATTCCTAAAACCATTAAGTCTTATCAGGATGACAAAGGAATGTTTTGTATGGTTACAATACAAATTAATGGGAAGACTTACACTTTAATTAATGTATATTGGATACCTGGAATTGGTATTAATACAGTGAAACATCATCTTGATAAGATCATATCATTCTCTATAGGAGATATTATTTTAGCTGGTGACTTTAATTGTATACTACATGAAAGTGATACTACCACTATAGGAAAAAGAAGAATTACATCTAATGCAAAGCATTTAAATGATTTTGCTAATTCTTATCATTTGAATGATATTAATAATCAGATAGATTCAAAATCATTACCATACACCTTTTTCTAACAGATACAAAACTTATTCAAAAATAGATAGGGTCTTTATTTCTAACCAGATGGTAACAGATTTAATTAATTCCAAAATCATTTCATGTCCTATATCTGATCATAATTCAATTGTTTCTGAATTCATGATAAAAATACTCATAATGTTCAGATCAAAAGGATACCAGCATACTTAACTCAACTAAAAGACTATAAAGAATATATACTTTCAGAAGTACAACATTTTCTAGACATAAATAATACTCCTGAAGTCTCCATTGTCTATGTTTGGGATGCCTTAAAATCATATCTATATGGACAAAGTATAAGATGGTATAATAATAAAAGGAAATCTTGGGATAAGGAATTGTTAGATATTCAAAGTAAATTAGACTCTTATAAACATAATAATAAAGAAAATATTATGGATAAGAAAGTCATTGAAGAAATAAACAAACTAAATGAGAAATACAAAGAAATTTTAACTCATAAAGTTAAAATAACTCTAGAGAAATACAAGTTTTGTCTTACTCAATAAGCCCCAAATACTTACATAGACTTAAAAATAAAACAAAAGGTTGAATAAACAAAACCATATCAAAAAATCTTTTCTCTAAGGAAAAGAAGAATGTTTCTAGTCTACCAGAAATACTAGATGAATTTAGAAATCACTTTCACAATATTAACAATAATAACATTAACATGGAACCTAAAGATAAAATAAAGGAGTTTATAACCACAAACATGAATAAAAAGCTTAATAAACAACAGATTAAACTATTGGACAAAAGTATTTCATATACAGAGGTTATTACACAAATAAATAAGCTTAAATCAAACAAAGCACCGGGTAATGATGGTATTATACCAGAGATATATAAAATCCTTTCTAAAAGTACATATTCATTAATACATAAGGTTTTTATTTTGGCCCAAACTGAGTTAATAACCCCCCCCCATCTTGGCAATATACATTTATTTCGCCAATTTTAAAACCTAATAAAGATCCAACTAGATGTACTTCATATCGGCCCATCTCATTACTTAATGTTGATTATAAAATGTTTATGAGTATTTTTGCTGATAGATTGAAGACAATCATTCCCGGCATTATAGATATAGATCAGACAGGCTTCATTGTAAATAGAAATACTTTTGATAATATAAGAAGAACTTTAACATTAATTGATTTTGCAAATAGGAAAAAGAAAGATTTAACACTTATTAGTCTTGATATAAGTTCAGCATTTGATTCAGTAAGTTGGGACTATCTGTTTACCTTACTGAAGTGCATTTGTAAATCTAATTGAGCATTTATACAAAGGAACGTTGGCTTATATTAAGGTAGGAACATATGTTTCACAAAAAATACCCATTCTTAAAGGTACAAAACAAGGATGTCCACTTTCTCCACTATTATTCACTTTAGTAATGGAGCCTTGGGCTAATTTGATCAGAAACAGTACTGACATAGAGGGTTTTGAAATAGATGAAAATACAACATCCAAAATTCAACTTTTTGCAGATGATGTTCTAATTACATCAGCAGGATCTAATTCTTCTATGCAGTCTCTATTTGATAAAATGATGAATTTTAAAAGTATTTCTGGTTTAATATTCAATGAAGGAAAAACTAAAATGCTACCTATATATACACGAAAAAATATTCTCATTAGTGATTTTACTAAATATGTACCCAATTCAGGTCAGATAACTTATTTAGGTATAATACTATCTAAAGATATTAAATCTATTATATATAATAATTATAATACCTGTTTTCTTAATATACAAAATCTTTTAATACCTGGAATAATATGTTTTTTACTATGGAGGAGAGACTTACAATTATTAAAATGATAATATTCCCCAAGATTTTATACTTAATACAATCAATAATACTTCCACCTACAAAAATAATTATCAAGAAACTGAATACACTAATGTTAAATTTCCTATGGGCACCTAATAGACCTAGGATTGCATTAAAGAAACATACTAATAGCTGGTCTCAAGGGGTATTTCTTTTCCAGACTTTAATTTATATACTATCTCTTCTATTGTAAAAGTTATTACTTTATTAATAGATCAGTCATATGTCGCAAAATGGAAAGATTATTGGGAGCTAATTAGTATGCACTTCATGAAAATCTCCTTAACACATAAAAATATGATTGTAAATAACTCCATGTTATGGTTACTAAAGGAATTTTGTACTTCACCTATTACACCTAAACATATGGTTTGTTACCCATTAAATATTATTATTAGCTATCGTAACTTTATATTCATGCACCCTAAGTATAGGGAATGGAATTTTATTGTATTCCTATAATGTATACTCAGGGTATGCTTTTGTCATCTACTTCTGAAGGAACTCATTTAGCTATAGATAATGATCTAAAGTACTGGTATCAGTTGATATCTGATAATAAAGTTAAAAATCTAGATTTCTTAAAACAAGAATTTGATCTAAGAGAAACTTGCTGGTTAGAGGTTCAGACCTTTAGACAACATCTCATTGATAGAATAGATCTAATGTCTATAACAGTTAAAGAATCTATTCCAACACTGATTGATTACTTGATATTAAATTTACAACATAAAGTTTCTGATAAAGGTAAACTTTCATACATACATAAAATTATCAGACAAGAAACTTTTTACAGTGTAGATACATACTGGAATTATTTCACTTCTATTAATGGGGACCCACCAAATCAACAAGATAAACAATATATATTGGAATCTACCTACAGAACTACGTCTTCCATTGTCTGGAGACTTTATACATGGAAATTTTTACATAGATCTTTTTATACACCTTTGATGATGAATAAAATAAAAATAAAGATAATCTATGTAAGAGATGTAATGTAGAAATTAATGCTGACTGGGCTCATATGTTTTATGACTGTATAAAATTGAAAGAATACTGGAAGTCAGTTAATGAATTTTTGCAGGCTCTTTTTACAGATAATTTCATTATTTCTAAATCTCTTATATTATTCAACACACCTGTACCTCAAAGTGTTAAAAAGGTTAAGCTTCCATTGTTATGGTCTATTCTAGCAGTGGCTAGGAAAATAATAACCAGAAATTGGATTTCAGATACACCTCCTTCGTTCAATGAATTTAAAAATGTTATGAATATAGTGTGCCATATGGAAATAAACACAATTTGGTCAAGAACAACTAGAAAAACATCTTATTATATTGTATGGGATAATTTACAAAATTTGTTAAAAAAATCCTAATTTCAAGGTATTTTAGTTTAATTAATTGATCTGATTGTAGTGGATGTCTTTATAAATACTTTAGTTGTTTTGTTGAATGTTATAATCATATCTATTTTTAATT
Source organism: Protopterus annectens (assembly GCF_019279795.1). Taxonomy (NCBI): domain Eukaryota; kingdom Metazoa; phylum Chordata; order Ceratodontiformes; family Protopteridae; genus Protopterus; species Protopterus annectens. The sequence continues at coordinate 1,772,765,491 of NC_056728.1, forward strand.
ACTTGTATAAAATTGTTATGATATTTTTTTTGTATGTTAAAACAATAAACCTGTTTTGAAAAAAAAAAGAAGGCCTACAAATCATATAGCTTACTGCTTAAAGTCCTAAAATTGAGCAGAATATCTTAATGTAGGCTGGGATAGAATTTGTTAGGTTGGAATGCTTAACAAAAGAACTTTGCCTAAAGAAAGACACTATGGGCAGAAAAAATCCCAGCCAATATGCAGAAGCCCTGAAAAGGAGGTAAAGGCCATCTCCAGCTGACACACACACTGGATTCCCTTGGAATAACACCAATTGATAATCTAATTGTTGACGTTTTTTTCTGAAATTGTGGCATTGTTGTCAGAGAAAAAAGGATGCTGCTGAAGACAATTGTCTTACTTGCCCTGGATGCCTTCATATAGTGCTCAACTATATCTTTCTGATTTTCTCCCAGGGGTACAACATCTAAGGTCATTCATCTCAGTACGGATGACTGTGAGAACATATTAATACTTGGGGTAAATGGACCTAAAGGGCTTTGGTCACATCCTAAATCCTGTTACCGGAGAGGAAGCTGAGTGCTACGTTATTCCTGCACAGCTTCATCAGTGTGCCTATTATTGAGTCATCTATTACTAATATATTACAATAGTTAAAGTCTTGGGAGTCCTTAAGGAAGTAGGCCTAGACCCAGTGTGATTCACTTCAGCTATGGGTGAAGGTAGAAGTGAAGATGTGTAAGACTGAGTACTGTTAGTTGACTAAGCTTTGTTCATACAAGAGTTTGGTGTTTTTGGTAATGAATTTTTAACAATTATTTATTTTATTTATTTATTTTACATTTGTTGACAACAACAACAACATTTTACATTTGTTGCCTGGGAATTGTCTGATTGAGCTAAGAATAGCCCTTTTTCAGCGGAGACCCAGGGAGAAAAGCTCCACAACAAAAGAAACAGTATCCAACACATTAAGAATGTTTCAAATTCAAATGTACAAATAAAAGAGAGATTTACATAAGACATATTCTAAAAGTTAATTTCAAATTTAACAACTTTGGCAAAAGTGGATACTGGCTGCCGTTTAATGTTAAGTTACTTACTGATACTTATAGTGTGTGAGAGGTTAGATTTCAAATGTAATATGTATTTTCACTTGTCACAAGTCACATTAGAAAAAGATAAAAGTAGGTAATTGTCAGTAAACATGAAACATTTGCTAGGCTGCTTTTCTTAGACTGACAGCTGGTAGTTTTTCAGTCCTGAGTTTAAAAGCTGGCTTGCCTTTCTCTATGGGAGAAATAATGCTGGATCATATTCAATACGTCATCCAGAAAAGTAAAAAAAAGCAGTTTAATGATGTTGCCTAAACTCTATGAACAGTAAAGGATAAATATTTTTATACCTAGTAAATGTCCTTGTCCTTTGCTTGTGACATTAAACCAAGGTCCCATCTGCGTGATTTGCTGGTAGCTCAGGTGGATGCAGACGATCCCATGCACCTACTGAGAAGAAGTCCTTTAACACAGCATAAAACATTATATACATATTTACAAACTTTACATATTTACAGGCACATATATACACATTTTATTTCTTACTATTTTTCATTTTTCTTATAACATCCTCATTGTTATTATTCTATAATTGACCCCCAACTCCTTCTTCCATAATCATAATCTGATTTTTCACAATATACCTGCCAAAATTAATTTCCCATTAAACAAAATTTCATTTCATGGTTCACTCTAAATAACCCAAACTGCATAAATAAATGATCTACCCTTCTCATGTATTCTTTCTTATTACTCTTATAAAATCCATATATAATCATATTCATGTCCATATTATTTATGTCATAGGTTCATAGGTTCATAGGTAGGTACTAGGCTATTGGTCCTGGGGCCTATACAAGCCCAGCCAAAAAGGTACCCTGGCTTTTGCCACCCAAGAAAATTATTTTCCTGTGCCACTGTTGAGCAGAGCCATAGAGGTGATCCCCTGGGTGAATTTCCTATTTCCCATCCAATCATCAAGATTTTTCTTGAAGAGTGCTAATGAGGAGCTTTGTTTGATATAGATAGGTAGTTTATTCCAGAGTATGGGAAGTCTTTGGGACAGGAATCTATCCCTCCGGCATGTTCTGTTTATTGTGGTGACAAGGTTTAGGTCCCTAGAGAGTGTAGCTTGGAGGGATTTGGATTTCTTTAAGTGGAGCATGTCCAACAGCTCTGGGTTTGACATAGCTTTGTATGTTAGGCAGAGATCACCTCTGAGTAGGTGATATGCGACGGATTAAAGCTGGAGTTTTTTGAGACGGTCTGCGTAGGGCATCTGTTTGAGGCAGGTAATCCTCTTTGTGAGGTATTTCTGCGGCCTTTCCAGTTGTTGTAGATGTCTTGTGAGGTACATACCAAAAGGGGAGTTGTACTCTATAATGGGCCTAATGAGTGATGAGCAGAGGGGAACAATGACCTCTTTTTTTCTGGATGAGAAACCTTTTGTGATGAGGTGTGCCACATAGAAGGATTTCCCGACTACTGTGGCGATGTGATTATCAAAGGAGAGACTACTGTCCACCTGTGTCCCAGGGTCTCTTATCACACTTTCGGTGTTAAGTATACTACCGCCTATGTTGTAGTTCATGGGTACAGAGTTTTTATTATGTCATTAATAATCTCAAACATTTTCTTCATACAACTTTCTCCAGAGTTTAACCATTGTTTTACATTTAAATCTGCTGTCTCTTCCTCCTCACAAAATAAGCACGCTGTTTCAGCTTTCTTTTTATTTACTTTCTTTTTATTTGGCATATTCCCCATTTCTGGTAATTTATTTATTACTAGTCTCCTGGCACTCTACTACTTAGTATTCCACTTTTCTCTTGCTTTAATAGCTTTAATTACTTTTTATGGTAAATTTTCCCATGGATTTACATAATAATATCATTTCATCACATTATTATACCACATCCTTCTATCTTTGCCTTTATTATCAATTTTTGTTTTCCATGTTAGTATTTTTTCATAATTTTTAATTTCTTCATTCACATATTCTTTTTTTCTCATTTTTTCTCATCATTTCTCAGAATATTTTTGTACTTATATTTAAACATTCTTACTATTACATTTTCATTCTTTTCCTTTACCCATTTTAATACTCTATACAAGTTTTAAAGAAGCAGAATACACAGTTGGATTTAGTAACCCCAATCCCCTTTCATTCTTCACTCATGTACAGCATGCCTGAATTCACTGAGTTTAATCTTGCATTCCCATCTGAACGACAATACAAATTATACAATTTCTTTTTTCATGTTTTACTGGGATCATACAAACATTTTACATATATGCTGTCTTTTCCCATTAATAACAAAGTCACCAGATATTCTTTTTTTTTCTGAACTGTAATCCAAATGTCTTCCACAGAAGACATATTTCTTTAATTTTATCAGCCCTTCCCATTGCATCATAACTACATCATGTTCCCAAGTTTTATTGCTAGCACTGACACTTCATTCATTACAAAATAGCCCCTCTCTATTTTTACCACATTATCCGAAATCTTACTTTTATCTTTATTCAAGGTTATTTCCATTTCTTTTAAATATCCATTCAGACAAACTAAGACTTACCTCATTCATAGTTTGCTATTAGCAACTACAACTATATCATCCATGTATGTCAAAACAACTGGTATTACCACTTCCTTTTGCATTATATTTCTAGCATCTTTCATTTTATAAGCTACTTCACTCACTATCACATTCATTACCAATGCAAACATATTCCATTCTTGGGACACCCTCGTCTTATATCACACTTTATGCATATTTCGTTACTCATCCACCCATTCACTAACACTTTCACCTTATTATTTTGGTATACTGGCATACACACTCTCTTATTTCTATTACCTATTCCATAATTCTCTATAACATTCTACAAAGCATCATGTATCATAATATCAAATGCCTTGTTATCACTTATCATGTTTCACATCCTCCCTTTTACGTATAACATAATGTACAGTTTCTCTCACAGTCAGTAACAATTCTTGACATCCCTTTCCTGTTATACCATAAATATACTTTCTTCCATAATATCCTCACCCTTCCATTCTACTCTGTATTATTCAAATAAACATTTTATAATCCATGTTATTTAGTGTGATGGGTCTCCTGCAACCATTCATTCAGTACATTTGCAAAATACCCTTTTTGCTAGTCCATTAATTTATTGTATATTGCATACCTTATACCACCTGAGCCTGATACTGAGTCAACATTTACTTTCTTAAGTACGTCATCCAATTCCCTACTAGTAATTTATTTTCATATTCTTCCTTAATCATCATCTTCTTCCGGCTGTTCCCGTTAGGGGTCGCCACAGCGGATCATCTGTTTCCATTTCTTCCTGTCCTCTGCATCTTGCTCTGTCACACCAACCACCTGCATGTCCTCTCTCACCACATCCATAAACCTTATCTTAGGCCGTCCTCTTTTCCTGTTACCTGGTAGTTTCATCCTTAGCATCCTTTTCCCAATATACTCAGCATCCCTCCTCAGCACATGTCCAAACCAACGTAATCTTGCCTCTCTGGCTTTGTCTCCAAACCTTCCAACCTGGGCTGACCCTCCAATATACTTATTCCTAATCCTGTCCACCCTCGTCACACCCAGTGCAAATCTTAACATCTTTAACTCTGCCACATCCAGCTCTGACTCCTGTCTTCTTGTCAATGCCACTGTCTCCAACCCATATAACATAGCTGGTCTCGCTACCCTCTTGTAGACCTTCCCTTTCACTCTTACTGGTACTTGTCTGTCACAAATCACTCCTGACACTCTTCTCCACCCACTCCATCCTGCCTGTACTCTCTTCTTCACCTCTCTTCCACACTCACCATTACTCTGAACTATTGATCCCAAATATTTAATCTCATACACCTCCGCCACCTCTACTCCTTGCATCCTCACCATTCCTCTATCCTCGCTCTCATTCACACACATATATTCTGACTTAGTCCTGCTGACCTTCATTCCTCTTCTCTCTAGAACATATCTCCATCTCTCCAGGGTCTTCTCCACCTGTTCCCTACTCTCACTACAGATCACAATGTCATCTGCAAACATCATAGTCCATGGGGACTCCTGTCTAATCTCGTCTATCAACCTGTCCATCACCATTGCAAATAAGAAAGAGCTCAGAGCTGATCCTTGATGTAATCCCACCTCCACCTTAAACGCATCCGTCACTCCCACCACAGACCTCACCGCTGTCACACTATCCTCATTCATATCCTGTACCACTCTTACATACTTCTCTGACACTCCCGACTTCCTTATACAATACCACAACTCCTCTCTAGGCACCCTGTCATATGCTTTCTCTAAGTCTAGAAAAACACAATGCAACTCCTTCTGACCTTCTATGTACTTCTCCATCAACACTGTCAGAGCAAACATTGCATCTGTAGTGCTCTTTCCTGGCATGAAACCATACTGCTGATCACTAATCATCACATCTTTTCTTAACCTAGCTTCTACTACTCTTTCCCATAACTTCATGCTGTGACTTGATCAATTTAATCCCTCTGTAGTTCTGCTACAGCTCTGCACATCACTCTTATTCTTAAACATTGGTATTCTTCCTTAATGTGTTCTGGAAATGTCTTTACTTTCCATTTTCCTCGTATTTTCTATATGTTGTATTACAATATTCATAATTTGCTCTTGAGTTTTTTTTACCTGTACGTTTACAGTTTTCATTTCTCTTATTATACTAATGTCTTCCTTTACTATTTTACCCAAATATGCAGACACCTCCTCCTTTCTCCACTGTAAATAATATCTCTGCCTAATCATTAATGCCTTGATTTTTCTCAGTTTTATGCATTTTTAGTTCAATCTACCTCTCAGACCAGTTTTATAGAAGTCCTTCATGGTTATCCGATACTTCAATAACTGTAGTACTTCCCACTGTACACGTTCACCCCTTAATTTCTATTATTTTTATTCTCTTTCCCTTTCCTATTTTAATATACTGCTCTACTTCATCACCTCCATCCACATTGTTAAATAATCTGAAAAACCCATCATAACAGTATCACCATCTGCTACCCCTAATTTTGGATAATACACTATAATAAACTTCAGGTCCAAGTGTCCCCCTTCTATTAGTCCATTGACTATTATTACATATGGCTAGCTACTACATTTTATCACTTCTTGTATTTTTTTTGCATCTTGCTCCTTGTTTTTATGCCTTCCCCTTAAATCACAATTTAAATCCCTTGCAATTATGATTGTCATGTTAACCACCGCATAGTTTAATATTTGATTAAACAGATTCATGCTTTTCTCACTAGTGGTATTTGCATATAATGCTATAATGATATCAACATATTCTCTTTACCTCACATCCACACCAGTTAACTTTCCCATCCTTACACATGTTACATCTAATATTTTCACTATTTCTTTACACACCACAGCTACACTTCCTAAGTTTCATATTAATTTCTACCCTGCGATTTTTCTGTCTTTCATTTGTCAGGATCTAACATCCTCTAACATAACATTCACATCACATTTAGAAAACCTTTCCACTATCTTTAGCCTTAATACATCGTTAATAATACTTTTCACATTTACTGAAAGTACTCTACAACTGTTGCTTTTTCTTCCTTTTAAGTTTAGGGGAAGTATTTTTAAATTTTCATTTTCTTGTTTTTAGTCTTTCCTCTAGTGAATATTTTTCCCGGGCTTATGTACAAATAATCCTTGATCCTCAGAAGTCCCCACAAAAGAAACATGATTTAGGCTGGCCAGCATATCTTAATATCTCTATGTGACCAGCTGCAAAAATAACACTTGGCAAGTGTTTTACCATATTTTTACATTTCAAACAGCTTCCACCCACTTAGTATCAATCCCTTCTCCTGACCCATCTTCCAGCATGTGAACTCTCTCCATTTTTCCCGTCCATATATTTTCTTCTTCTTCTACAAATATGTTTTCACTGCGTTCACACCCTCCTTTAACCTCTTGTTGTCATTCCTTGTGTACATTTTCTTCCCTTTCCCCTTCTTTTTCATTATTTACTGCTTGCTCTTGACAGTCCATCCAAAAGTGTCCTTTTTTCACACAGCCTACATTCAGCCATACACCTTCTTGCTGTATGTCCTTCTCTGGTTTCATTGTATCTTGTCACAATAGTTAATTAAATGAGAAAAGTCCTCACAAACAAAACATGATTTAGGCTTGCCAGCATATCATAATGATTCTCTGTGAACTGCTACAAAAATAACATACGGCAAGTGTTTTATCATATTTTCACATTTCAGAACATCTTCCACTCTCCACCCTCCATTCCATAAGTTTCATTCATTTCAGACTTTCACAATGTTATCAACAGTTTTACACAAACCCTGCATACATTTTTAACACCTTGTTCAAGTTCATTAATTCTAAACTGCAAAGTAATATTTTTAAGGATTTAACTTACTACTAGTAAACAAATAATTATTTCATGGATAAATGTCCTTCTTTTTGTTAAACACTTCCAGAAATTTCATCATCAGTCCCTCAGATTCAAATGTTAAGTCACAAATGTTTCTAAATTTCTTGAGGTTTAAATCCCAGAACAGTTACTAAATCTTCCAGTATATAGTATCTTTCTATTGCAGTCTGATTTTTTTGTTTTTATTCTCACAGTGTACCTTCTCTTATTTTTAAAAACAGTTTTACTTACAGCTTGTTGCTGCTCTCACCTTTACCTGCTTTTACTGCTGCATAAGTTTAAACTGCTGCATTCTCTGCTGCAACATAACTGTACTCCTCCTCAGGTTGCTGTTGCCCTCCTTTTTTACTTTCTGCAACTGCTGCATAAGACTTAACTGCTGCATTCTCTGCTGACATATCGCAATGTTCCTTCTCCATATTACCTTCTTCAGCACTTCTGAAAAAATGATCTGCCATTTCACTCCATGAAACAACAGAACTGTCACTTGGATCATTTTGCTTAATTATTTTTATCAGAACATTATCCACAAGTCCTCCTGACATGAGTTCTGTTATCTGCACCACTCCAATGAACTCACTTAATTCACTTACCATTGATACAGCTATGCTCATTTGTATTATCCATCGTATAGGATTATTTATCAGCATTCAGATTCTCTATATCTATCAACATTTTCTCCAAATTCTCATTTTACTTCTCTAAACTCCAAATAGCTTTTCTCTCCTCCTCCATGTTTCTCCTTCTCTTAGACCTCTTCCGTGCTGCTGTGGTAGCCCTCTGATGCCATCTAGCAGCTCTAAAGAGAAAAGAGTAGGGGTAGTTTATCTTATACCATTTATATACACAAAATTATACTTTTACATTATTTGCAATTATTTTCTTGCAAAATTACATTACAAAAATATTATTGTAATATTATTTTGCAATTGCTGTCATACAAATATTCCCCACCTGTTTTTCCATAATGACAATCTTATTTTACTTAATATTTCAGTTAAATTTCATTTCTTGTTAAACAATAATTCTTTCAGTCTAGCATCCCATAATTCCAAATTACTCCAAATAAAATTTTATCCAAATTATCAACTGCTTTTTTTATCGCAACTCCACAATAACCATATAAAACCATGTCCATATTTAAGTATTCTACTTTTTTTTATTTCCCAATAATAACACTTCAAAAAAATCCATAACTTCTTTGCCTATTCACACCCTAAAAAAATACCCTAATTCACAACACACACGCACACACACACACACAAACACACACACACACACACACACACACACACACACACACACACACACACACACACACACACACACACACACTCTCTAAAAAACATACCCTGTTGTCTTGATTTCATTACAAAAGCAACAAAACTTTTGTGAATATATTTTATATATTTCCTTTAGCAGGTAACCTATTTATATACAAATCTCCACAAAAATTCTGACACTGTTTATAGTGGAAAACTTCTTTTTTGATCCTTGATAACTTCAACAACTCTAAAAATACATGCCCTATTACCTCTATCACAAAATAAAATATAATTTTTATAAATATATTTTATATACCATATTGCCTTTAACAAGTAACCTGTTTATACATAATATACAGAAAAATCCTGACACTGTTGTATATTGGAAAACCTTTTTTTGATCCTTAATAACTTAAATAACATTCCTTCTTAATCCTTCCAACTGATTTATCCCATGACATCTCATATTAATATCATTATATCATTCTTTCTTGGACATATTAATGTTTCTATTAGCAAGATCCCACATTCATATTTTATATTGATATTTCGTAACTTCCTCTGTTTCACAACATCTTTTCCTTTTATATCTTCCTTCAATCTTCCACCATTCTCCATATTTACTTTCAAGAATATTATATATGAAAAAAATATTAATTTCATCCTTTTCAACTAACATTTTAAATAAATAAATAGAAGCCCCATATACAATTGGATTAATTAGACCTTGCCTACTACCTTTCTGATTCATATTTAAAATACACCTCCTAAGTGGATTTAATCATGTAACCCAGGAAAAAAAAACATTCCTTGGAGCAACATGTTTTCTATTCTACTTGGAATCACATATATCTTAGCCATACCTGTCAACCCCCCAGAGCAAGAAATCTGGACAAAGCCAGAAATAATTGGGGGACGAACATCCAATGGACAGATTTTAAATATTGCTCCTAGAATGACAGGTTTGGCACTATTATATATTTTCTGAAGGATATGAAGATTGAAACTCAAATGTCTGTCATTATTTAGTTACTTCAGTCCTCAATGATTTGCCAGAAAGCCATAGATTTTATCAGGAACAGACCAAAAATATGAGGCAAAAATCTAGACATTCTGGGAAAATCTGCATAATTGGGAGGTATGACCATAGCCAAATAACCTATTTTACCCAGGATGACACATTTTTCTTATATGACATTTGAAATACTTTCCATGACCTCCCTGTGCTAATACTTTTTCAACTAAACCTTTCCATTGTTCATAAATAACATTTAACACCTAACATCCATCTATATCTACAAATTTAATACTTGCTATAAACCACAACTTTTTTTCTTTATTTAATTCTTAACCTACTGTGAAGATAGGTGAGGGCTGCTAGCCTAGTCAGATCGAATTTTGTAGATAATTCTGTCATTTGTAAATATTAATATAAGCCAGAGGCTTGTTCTCTTAAATGGAAGAAAATGCTGTTAAATGTGGAACTGCAAAAATGTAACAACAGTGCACTCTGCTGTAGGAAGGCTGATAAGTCAAGTATTGTGTAATTGTTTGATGTCAAAGTGAAGGAATTATTCCTATTGATTTGAGGCTAGAGTTAATGGCTAGAATTTGCATGTATAATTTCTGTTATTGCTCTGGCTTCCTGACCAGCTGCAAGATCAAAAGGGCTATTAACCTCTGAGTTTCTGTTAGCCTGGGAAAACAGAACATTGTTAAGAGTGATGTAATGTGAAGCAGCACTGTGTTAACAATTTAAAGAGAGAGAATCAAAGAGCATTTTGCATTTGTCTTGAGAACATCCAACTCACCAGCACTGCCTAGCTGTATATGTAAGTTTATTTTATAACTGTGTTTTCTCTTAAAAAAAAATGAAATGAATCCAAAAGGCTACTAGCGGAATCACAAAGATGCTGGAAACGTGAATAAATTCCACACTGTTAATGAAGGTTTAGCGCTTTCATCTAGTACAACTAGACTTCATCAGAATTGATTTAGGTTTGGGGTGCACATCACTAGCTAAAGCCAAAGAGCGTTGTCTGATAAATCCAAGTTGCTTTGCCAGTTGCTTTGTGGCCATTCCACAGACGTGCACCGTTTTAGACGTTTGGCCCTTCCTTGTTTCGTCAGTATCCTTTAAAACTACACACTCCCTTACAAAACAAATATCAGAAAAGTAACATTTACCTTCATTAAAAGTGTGGAATTTATTCACATTTCCAATGTCTTTGTGATTCCGCTAGTAGCCTTTTGGATTCATTTCGTTTTGGTTGTAGTGGCTACTTGGACTTTTTTTCTATGTGTTTTCTCTTAGATATAGCTAGGAAATAGGAAGATTAGATTAGTCTTTTCTGTATTAATGCCAGAACTTTCCTACTGTAGTAAAGTATTTCTCTGTGATCTCTGAACTCTTGACTAGCACTGTGTAGTAAGAAGTGTTGTTGTGTTGTGTTTTTATTATTTAATATTGTGTTATATCAATAGTGTTGTATTATTATTATAACTGTGGGTGTTTTGTGTAGAGATAATTTAAGCTCTTGAGTACATTGCATGTATATAGTGATACTGTCCAAGTCACTCCAAATAAGCCTTGACTGTTCAGTTGCACTTACCATTTGGATAATAATATTGCACAGTAATAATTATACACCCTTTGTTAAGGGCCTTTTTTGTAGCTGATATTAGTGGATGGTGGCAACTGGTACTACCTTTTAGACTGGACAGAAAGGGGGCACAACTGGAGAATCTGTGCCAGCTTTCCCCATGAGTGTCTGTGTGTTTGTGTATAACTCATATCTCAAAGTGTGTGTGTGTCAGCTACTTGGGCAGGGACATGAAGCACTGGTTGGACAGAGAGGGTGCTGGAGGTTTTAGCTTGCCCACTAGGCTGAGATCTGAACCCTATAACTGTGCCAGTAGGGAGTCATACTGGGGATCTGGAGAGAAAGGGTGAAACCAGCCCCAGACTGACTGTGATCTCTGTGTGCTCTTAAGGGAAATTGTACTTTACTGTGTGTGTATTTGTTATCCTCTCCTATGTGGACACCCCTCACTGGTGTTAGTGGTGGGTATTGAGGCTCCTTGATTGCTGGGCCAGTACACGGGCATCACACCTACCCCCCTAGACAGCTACAATTGTTACTAATCATTTTACCCATCCATTTCTTACTCTTTGCTATTATAATAACATCATATGTGTATGGTACAAAACTTGGAATACTCACTCATTTATTTCAAATCATTTCCCTCGAACCCATTTCTCAACACCTTAGTTGCTACAGCTTTCATAACTAAAGAAAAAACCTAATCATAGGACACCCTTGCCTAAATCCTGTATTCATATTTATTATTGAAGTTAACTAACCATTAACTAAAATCCTCACTTTAGCATTTTGATATATGGGTTGTAACACCTTCAAAATCCTCCCATCCACACTGTATTATTTTAAAATGCACCATAAACTATTACAGTCTACAAAATCAAATGTCTTTTTTAACATCACCTACTAATTTCACATCTTTATTCCTATTTAAAATATCACCTACCATTTCTCTTACTGCCTTTAATAGATCCTAGCTACTTTTACCCTTTACACCAAAAAGTCCCTCCACTAATACTTCATAAATAACCACAAACACTCTAACTTGTAATATTTTTATGAAAATCTTATCATCCATATAAATTGATGCTATTGGAGTCCAATTCATAATGTCATTCCTTTCACCTTTCTTTTCCCAAATAAATTTAGCAATGCCTTTAAAATATCCTCATCTACAGTACCTTCTTGTAACTATCATTAAACTTATCAGTTAATATATTTTTGTTGTTCCTTTAAACTTTTGTAAAATCCATACCCTATACCATCCACACCTGATACAGACTCAACATTATTTAATGCCTTGTTAATTTCCTCCAAAGTAATTTCCCTCATTAAACTGTCATTAGATACTTTAGAAAACTTTTGAGCACCCCAATTAGTCTTATTATTTTTACCTGATTTATAAATCTCTTTTACTTGCAACTCTACAGTCAACATTATATTATTTTTATTCCTCACAATAATCCATTCACCATTTTTATCTCATTCATAATACCTAATGCACTTTTAACGTCTTTACTCAATAATGGAGAAACTTCTTATTTTTCCTTGTAACCAATACTTCTGCTTAAATAAAAAAACTCTCAATTTTTCTTTCATTTTCCAAAAAATCTTTTTCTTACCTAAAAAAACTTCTCAGAATTATGTTCCAAACTACCTATTTTTTCATATTTTACTTTATTTTATTTTTTTGTATTCATTTCCATCTCTAAAAGTCCATCATTTTGTCCACAACACATACAATCTCTCATTGTTTCATGTTCACTCCAAAGTGTATCAGTCTCTCTTTTCAAAATACCGCTATCAATACCTTTCATTATTAATCTCTTAATTCCTTTCACTACTATTATAAATTCACTACTTTCCCCAAATTCAACCAAATAATTCTATGAGCAGAAAAAAATTAACAATTTTTCATCTTTAAATACTGTTAATGAATTAGATAACATAAAATCAATCCTTGTATGTAAAACACCACTTTTATTTATCCACCATTCTATATTCTATAACTTTAAATTGCCATATTTCATAACCTTTTTAATTTTCTTAATAACTACCCCTACTTCTTTTTACCTATCCTTAACTCACAATTGAAATCCACCATTACAATTATTTTCATATTTACTATCGTATATGTTTTCAATAATTCAAATAATTGTTCTCTGTCTTTTATTGATGTAAACACATAAACACCCATTCCTGAAAAGCTTTCTTACCTCTTCTAACATCTACAGCTGTAGCCCTTCCAGCTTTAAGAATACAAACATGCAAAACTTTTAGATACTTTTCAAACATAAATACTATATCTGAACATTTCTTTTTACTAAACCTCCATACTACATTTCATGGTACTGCTACCTGACTTTGTTCAACATCTAAAATAAACCTTGTATGCTGTAAAAAACAATGTAATATTATGATTCTCCCCTCTTTGTTAGCCCAGCTATTAACATTAATTGGTAGCAATCTTCATTTATTCCTTTCCTTTCTTTTTAATCTTGGGGATTTTTTTCCTTGTCTTTTCCTAACCCTTACCATTGCACCTATTGAATTTCTTTTCCTAACTTATTGAAATTATCTTCACAAACATCTGACTTATCACTTTCAAAATTATTTTCATCATTACCTATACTCTCATCTTTCTGATGTATTACATTACTTTCTGTAACCATCTTTTTTATAACTTCATCTTCCTTATTCATAACATTTTTTTTCTTTTTCCCCTACCTTGTTTCTATTTTCATAATCTATTATCCTGTTGTCTTCAAAAATTCTCTATTACCTACTTTTTTTTCTATTGGAGTCAAGCCAAAATGCCCTTCCCCTTTGCATATTCTACATTTGTTTTATGCATTTATTTATCAAATGGCCTTTTCACTAACATTGATTACATCTGATTTTAGAACAATTATTTATCAAATGATCATAATCATCACAAAAATGCCTTTGGCCATATATCTAATAGTACCCTTTTGCCCATCAATGTGTATTACACTTGGCATATGTTTCACAAATTTTTTTTTTTTCATATTTTAAAATAATATCCAACTCCAACCTCCATTCCAAATACCCCTTTCATCTTTTGTTTTTACAATATCACAAACTAAATAACATATTAATACAGAATATATTTAACATCTTTTAACTCTGTTTCATCTGTTCAAAACTGCACATTCAGTTTCTTTTTTAACTGAGTCTGTTGGGCAGAAAAAAGTCATTCAATGGACAACAATCCTTTCCTTTCAGAATGAAACAAAAATGTGCTCATTAATTCTTTTATTCTCAGATGTTAAGTTACAGAAATGTTATTTTCCTAAATGAATCAAAGATCTAATGTTCTTTGCCTTAAACCCTAAAGGTAGAACTATATTGTCCCATATATAATATCTATCATAAGTGTCTTCCTTCTTCATTTCTTATCCTTACAGCAAATCTGTTTTTTTTTCTTTTTCATAAAGTTTAAAGTACTTTTTGTCCCTTCTACTGCTTTTGTATATAATTTTCTGACTTGTTTTCTACCATCACTTTACCCATCAGCTACACCTTTTCTTCCATCTCCAACTGACACCTTCTCCATTTCATGAACTTTATCCATCATTTCAGACAGCAAAACTTCTAATTCCTCTCCTGGCACCTCTTTATTCATTAATGTAACAGGTTATTCACCAGGTAATCCTCCAGACAACATCTCAGTAACTACAGTCACTTCCAGTTCACACAATTTTAAGTTAGCTAATCACTGACTATTTGTAAAATCCACTGAATCTTCTTCATTCACTAGCACTTATTCAGAATGCTTACCACCAGCAATGCAATAACTCTCTTCCTACTCCATTACTCCCCTGCGTCTCCTGGCTGCCTATTGAGTCATTAAAAGTTGCCAATTAATAAAGTTAAACAGGAGGTGTGTTTGCAAAACTACTCCCACTCAACAACAAAATGAGTAGGGGAAGTTCTCTGATGTCCTGATCAAATTTCCCCCTAGTAGTATAAATACCCCCTTGGGACTCCCCTGAAAAGATGCCACTACCCTAGTGGGACTAACATGGTCAATGATGGATCAATAGATAGATATACAGACAGCTTGATAATAAATAAGTACATGAATAAATAAACATTTAAATCTGATTTGTATATAGCTGTAAGCACAATATTAGGATGGATTTTTTAGATCTGAAATGTTACAATAAAATAAAATATGAATAAATAAATCTAGTACGTGATTCTATTCACTCTGCTTATTTTGCATGCTTATTTTTATTTCTGACATGTAAAAGAGCTGCAGTGAATTGAAAAGAAGATATCCAAAAGCTATACCATTGAAACATTGAATATCAGTATCATTCATAGAACTGTTGGTTATTAAATTAAATAATTCAACTTTAGTTGGCAACTTTTAATGACTCAAGGAATTCTCATGGAAATATGAATATTTAGTGAAGCTATGGCCATGAGGACCCTTCCTTTCAATTTGCTGAGATGATGCTTAGTGTGTTCTGTTTGAAAATTAACCAACCAGCAGAAACATCATTAATATCAGAGCCACCAATGTATCAGTTGTTGCTGTTTTTATTGTTTGTTTGTGTCTTTTGGCTTTTCCCGGTTAGGGGTTGCCAAAGCGGAACTCTGGTCCGCTAATGATTGGTAGTTGATTTTTACGTGCCGAGTTACCAGTTCTGATGCACAACCTTCAACCATTCATGCATGTCTCCATGCAGAAGACGCTCTAGCTGAGAATCGAACCAGACAGCGTCTTACTGTGAGGCAACAACGCTACCGCAGCACCATTAATTTCCAATATTTAATTTCAGAAAAATTTTTGAATGGGGAATGACAATACAGAATGTGAGAATTAGTGCAGTTGATTCGCGTCTATATTACCCGATTGAAAGTTTAGATTAGCAAATACCTAAACATTGATTTGGTAATATCAAAAAACTAAAACAGTGAATGGCTGATTTAATGTAGGGAATGAATTCCCTCGGCCATAAATAAAAAAAAAATTAAACCAAAATGAACTGGGGGGGGTTAGCCCCCCACACCACCTGATGTGGATGGCTGTGCCCCCCACACTCCCCCTAACTAAATATACCAACTCCAAGATCACTCTACAGTTGGGAAAGGGGCAAAATCCACATAATGGCCAAGGGAATTCTTTCGCTAAGCTAAAACGCCATTCGCGTTTTTTTGCTTTCCTTATTACCAGATTGATGTTTAGGTATTCGTTAACCTAAATGTTCGATCAGGTAATAGGAACCCGTTGATTCTTGGTGCATTCATATTGTGTTCACAAGGAATACATTTTCATTTATCAAACCTATTTAGCTTAGAACATGGTGGTTTAATCCTGTGAGCAGCAGGTTTGGAAAGTATGAAGAATGAATTATGATTAAACTTTATTTTACTGAAGTTCTTATGGTATCCCAAAAAAACAAGAATCTCCTTAGACTGGCACATCAAAGGTTGGGAGAAGGGAGGCATTGGTTTCCCCAATATTGACTTATATTCTAAACCTGTAATTATTAAAGTAATGCACCAGTGGCTTGACTCCTCTTATGCTTCCTGTTAGAAATCAATACACAAAATATATTAATAGATAATAAATCTGAAATAGAAACTTATGCAGGATTTGGACATCAATACCCTTTTGGGATTTTAAAAGACTATATATTAAAGGAAAAATATAAGTTTACTCTCTACCCTTTCATAAACTGAGTTCTATCATTATTCAAGAGATTTTTGAATTTGAATTTTCTGATCAAAGATCTGCTAATAATATTATTTCCTATAACTTTCACAAATGGATGCTTAATATATTTTAATACAAGGAAAATGTTTAACTTAAAGAGTAGTAATTTAATTTATTGGCATCACTTTCTGAATAGGAATAAAATATTCTCAACTGATTATCTGATTGCTTGACACAGTCTGGAAAATAACAGTTGGTTAGATATACATACAAACATGTAAGGAATATATTCAAGACAAAGTTAAAACAGCATTAGAGATACAAACTAAAACTATTCCAAAAATCCTAGACTTCTTTTGTAATATAAATAATAATCTATCTAAAGGTAAGTTATAGTTGTCAATCATATATAAGATTATTAGAATTTAATTTGTTCCCCCTGAATTCTCATACTGGAATTACTCAACAAAAATAAATAAAAAAGAATTTTCTGAGAAAATAAGAAACTATCCTTAAAATCTTCAGGAAAATCAATGTCCTCTCTATACTGGAAGATTTATACATGGAAACTTTTACACAGAGTTTTTCTAACACCCCACAAAATTGCTGTTATATATAAATCAGAAAAGATAAAATGATGGAGATGCAATGAAGCCCTTTATGCAGATTGGGCTCATATGCTCATAGAATGCAACACAATGTCATCTTTCTGGACTGATTTTAGAAACTTTTGTCAAGCATTGTGGTCAGATAATTGTACTATTACAGATTCCTTGATCTTGTTCAATGCCCCAAGCCCAGATGTTATTCCAGTAAAGCAAATACCTCTTCTTTGGTATGTCCTAGCTACTGCAAGGAAAGTTATAACTAAAAACTGGAAATGCAAAACTACTCTCTCTTTTACTAGTGAATTTATCTGTCTAGCCAAATCTGTTTGTAAAATGAATTATCGCTCATAAAAAGGAAAACTAGAAATGTAACTCATCAATACATAGCCTAGCAGAAATGTAATGATCTATTAGAAAAGTACTAATGATTTTGTGCATATAATACTTTTTATGGACTTTTGTATATAGTTTTGTTTTATTTTGTTTCAAATTGTTGAATTATTGTTAGAATATGTAAAAATCAAATAAAAACTTTTTTTTAAAAAAAAAGATCACATAAAAAAATGAATGAATGACAAGGTGTTCTGAGTAACTGTGAAGGAGGTCCAGGGGTTAAAATAGCATAGCAAACTATAATTTCACAAAAGTCATTAGGATTCCGAATGTTTATATTTTGGTACTGACACTATAACACAGAATGAAAGGTGCTATATCATACTCAAGAGCTTCTACCCTCAATGTGAGAGACAAAAGAACAAGGTATCCTGTACACATTAAACACCTTCTTCAGATCTCTTGACATCTCCTTTAATACTAAGTTGTAAAATTCTGTGGAGAACGCATCCTTTCTTGCTTATTTACCCTTTAGAAGTCCACTGGTCTTTCAAGATTTCCCATCCAAAAATTCTCTTTTTTACTATCTTATTTTGTTTAATAATTAGCTTATAGTAATCCTATATCATCTGAGTCGTAAATTTCTCTTCAACCTTCCCCAGCTATCATTCCAGCTTATACAACTCATAAAAACACCAAACTTCTCAATTTTTCTTACTGTTAAACCTCATCATGCTTTTCCTCAATATGACCCACACTTTGAGGGTCTCCTTTATATTCTTCAAATTACATGCAAGAAGACATTCTCTTTTCTCTCCCTTTGTATTCATTATGCATCTTCTCTACTTTGTAAATGTACTTTATCAGCCTTTTAATGCTTCCCTAGTCTTAAACTACAATCACTTAATCTTAAGCAATCTGTCTTTTGTTCAAGACTCTGAGAGGTGTGAGATACAAGCTTTTTGTCAAAAGGGGAAAACGCTTTTATTTAAATTCTGCTAACATATTTTAAGTTGTACTTATAGTGACCTGTGTGGTGATACTTTTTTGTACTTCTCTGCTTTTTGCCCATGGCTTAGCAAAAAAAGTTATCTGCTTGTATTTTTGGTTTGTTCTGAAACCTTAGTCTTGAAGCTTCATTTGCAGTTGTGTGAAGATTGTGTATTATGCATGATTTTAGCATTGTTTATAATTATGCTGCACTTTTATTTCCATAAGTAGAATAAGCTCATTTAGTCATTTATTACAGTGTTACTGGTAAATTTTTGCATAGTCTGGTGCCTTAGTCTGTAGTAGAGTTACAGTAGTGGCAGTATTGTGACCTACTCCAGGATTTGTGCATCAGTACTTTTTCTAGCTGTATATATCTGCATAAAGTTGGATTCCAGTAGTCTGATGCCTTAGTTTGTTGATAGGATTGGAAATACCAGTACTGTGAATTCTAGTCCAGAATTTGTGCTTCAGTATGTACTTTTTATAGCTGCCTATACCTGCTTCAGTTGCATTCTAGTGCCTTTCTGTTTACCTTGATACTGATTTTTCTCTTTGTTTGAGTCTTCTGCACCCCATCAGACATTAATCTAAACGTTTCTGAAATTTTAACCATAGGACTAGAGCTCCAGTATTAGCTTCATTTGGTTGGATCCCACTATGGCATGTCTTCTATATTTAGCACAGAGATACAGCCACCCAGGGTCTTATGTTGAAGACTTTGAAATGTGTGAGGTGTAACATTTTCATCAAAAGGAAGGAAAAAAGCTTTTATTTAAGTTTTGCTTAAATATATATCAAGTTGCACTTGTAGTGTCCTGTATGGTGACACACATTAGTACTTTTCTGTTTTTGTCAATGATTTAGCCAGAAAATGTATCAGTTTGCACTTTTTAAATTTAGTCTGAGACCTAGCTTCATTTGTAGTTTTGTAAAGATTGTGCATTACTCTGCAATATTTTAGCATTGTTTATACATTATACTGCATTTTTATTTCTAAAAGTAGAATTACCTCATTGAATCAATTATTACATTATTACTGGTATTTTTTGCATAGTCTGGTGCCTTAGTCTGTGGCAGGATTGTAGTAGTGGCAGTATTGTAAATTCTGCGCTAGGATTTGTGCTTCATTGCTTTTTATAGCTGTATAAATTTGCATTCCAATGCCGTTCTGCTTTCCTTGCTGCTGTTTTTAACCCTGTTCTTCGAGTCTGTCTACCCCAGCCCCATTGAGACATTCGGCTAAAAGTTTCTGCAATTATAACCATAGGGCTAGAGTTCCAGTCTGAATTTTTCCCCAACCCTTTGCCCTTTTTTCACTGTGGTTTTAAAAAGGTTGTGCCTCTGACTTCTGACACTTATGGTAACATAACTTCCAATGTTCATCCTTCCTTTTCATTTTTCATTGCTATTGTTGATTGTATAACCTATTTAAGTACTTTTCTACTCATTGTTTTTCATATATCCATAATACTAAGTGCCCACCCAGCAAGCCAGTATTGCACTCGAGTAAACCTAGCATACTACAAATTGTTTCCAGCACATTAAACAGCACTACTATCAAATATTAGCACAATCTAACCTTGTCTAGTGCCAAACACCAGAGACTGCCCAAGGAGACCTCTGTATAACCTAGTCCATGACCTGCAATAGCCCACCCAAATATAGGTCTGGGCAACATGGATATGCAATTTTCAAATGTTTCCATAGCCAGGTTGGTGGATATTGGCATCCTGAGACCATGTAAGAAATTGTCTGTTGTTCACAAACAACCATTTAATCCTTAAAGAAATAAGTACAGTATGCAAAAGATGCACACACACAATTTTAATGGAGGCAAAAATCTAGCATACAAACAAGGTTGTTAAGAACACACACACTACATCTACCACACATAGTGTCAACCATATGCATCGACCAACCTATGCTGAAGCACTAAAAAGAAATCTTCTCAAACCTCAACGACCTCTGATGCCTATAAACTGCAATACCTATCCACAGCAATCTGTAAAGCACCATACACCACACATATACCTACACACATTGGATCACCAATTTCAAAGTCCATAAGGCAAGGACACACATTACCGAGATCTCTTCTCAGAGGGGATTCTATTGTATGACACGCAGATGCCCCACTCACCAGACTGAACAAGGAGAAGATAACAACTAGTTGTTTGTCTTGAGCCAGGATCCACCAGGTTATATTCACAATCTAGGCAGTACAAAACAGGTACCTGTATGATTCTATCATAGTCAGTGTGGGTGTTAGTGAACTGAGACATACTTCCTTGAACTATATGAAGAGAGGTATTGTTGACTTGTCTGAGCATGTGTTTCTGGAAGTTATGTGCCTTGCATTGAGCAGTATTCTACTTTTACCAAGGATGATGTCACAGTATGAACACAAGACAAGTGACTTCAATAATTGCCTTAGTCTCTGGTGTCTTTCCAGGAGGATTCAATATTTGTCAGCATGGGAGGACATTGTTAGCAAACCACATTGTTTTGCAAAGGATGGTCTGCACTTGTCTTCCCTAGGCTTTTGAATGTTGGTTAATACTTTATCCAGCCTTTAGAGCATTTTTTAGGGATTGCCAAAATTGACAAACCTACTGACATAGCAAATAAATCAAAAGTAACCTAAGGTGTTCAATGTTAACAGCCTAAACAAGAAACTCCACACCTACAAGCTCTCCTCACTCTGGAGAATATAGACATCTGTGCCATTACTGAGACATGGTATCCACAGAAAGTACTCCCGCAGTGCAAAGCTTCAATGGCTTCCACACATTTAGACCATCAGCTGCACAGCCATCAATCTATATTAGCAAAACGCATAACTCTACATTGGTTAAACTGGAATTTATCCACAGGCAAATCATCATAGGCAAAGTCCCACACCATATCCTGGTAACATTTAGGTCACCCTCTTTGTTCTTAGAATCCCATAGCTCATACCTAGACCTACTGGAGACACTCAGCATTAAACCAATTACCATATTTATGGGAGATTTAACTACCCCTCTATAGACTGGGAAATATGCACTGCCTAATACTTGCAGACACAATTCCTAGACTTTATTAACACAATTGCTCTTGACCAGATAGTGTGTACACCCATCAGAGAGTCAAATATACTGGACTTGGTGCTCACTAATATGGGATAGCATTGTATCCCCCGCAGTGTCATGTCCTCACTGGTAAGGTAGGACCAGATAGCTATCTCCTTCGAAATAAAAATCAGCTCTGTAACCCCAGCAAACACTGTAAGTTAGGAACTATTCCAAAGCAAATTACATCCTACTAAGTGATAATTTGTCAAAATTCAATGCCCCTCTGTTAGGAAAATATTTAATAACATATGTGTGTAATGCTTATTTTAAATAAGGGAAGATTAACACGTTTTTATTCTATATGCAGCATTAGTTCTATTTGAAACTGAAAACATGCTTTTCTGAAATTGTGCTTTCTGACACTGCAAGATGCACTCTGACCTAGTTTGCTAGCACAGCAAAATACATGTTTATGCTTTGGAAATGTACTGGAAAGCAGGTGATTTTCTGCTAGGTCAGGAAATTAAATGGAGAATAATAATTTCTGTAGATCCATTCATCATGGACAATAAGCTCTGTTTGTGCTAATGAAAAAGTGCACAAGCTGCAAGATAGTTAGATACTATAAACAATGAACTGCTTCAGAAATCTGTACTTGCATTGTGCTTGAATTAGCCATAGTACCTAGACTTGTAACATCACATAGCAAGAAAGTTATAATTGACGGTGGTCGTCAAGGCCATCCTGTTTACTAAAAAATCTTTTTTAAACTTTGAAGAGTCAGCTAGAAATGTGAGAAACATCTGTAAAGTAACAGAACTGTGAACTGGTGATCTACTACGTCAGCCTTAGTGGGCAATGTCTTGAAAGAAAAGGTATAATAATTGTGACACTTCCTGATTACAACTCTGTAACTGCATTTTTTGTCTCCTTGCGCAAGAATAAAGATACCTGAACTGAACCTTATGCTTTTGGTCTTTTGAAGTATTTTCTTTGACATTTTTTGGTCTTTGAGCTGGAAACCCTCGTTTAGCCTGGGATCAGATGGGCCAGGTGGCATGAAACTGCGCAGGGAAGATACCACATCGGATCTTCTTCATTGAAAGACCTCCGACTGAATTGTTGTGCAAAAGAGGCCAGACACTTTTCTGATCTATGACTGAAGGTGGGTTTCATTTGAACAGTGAGTGACCAATCACTGAGGCTCAGGTAGGGTAAATCTACTTTTTTCTGTTTTAGATCAGGGACTTGATTGTATTTGTTCTGTGAGAATTTTGTTAAAATTCAGGGACAGAAATATTGCTATCTTGTCATAGATCAGGGAAACAGAATAAGTAGACAGGTAGTCTGAAGGGACTGTAAACACTTGGAGGTACCACATTAAAAATAAAAGGGTTACGTAACATTTAAAAGGTTAGAACAAAATTGGTAATACGTGCACAAAAACGAAAAGACCCCAAAGCCCACCGTTAACCGAAGACGCAAAATATATGCAATCACAATGCGCCAACAACGTTAGACATTATACTAAATGGGTTAATAAATATGAATTTGATGGGAAACTAGAAAGATCCTCGCTTATCAAACTTATTAGACAGTTAAAAAACGATTCTAAAGGTCGGGTTAAAAAACAGCGTAAATTAGGGGTTCCTCAGGCACACAGGTGAATTGAGGAAGCAAACCCAAGAGAACAAAAGAATAAAAATTCAAAAGCAATGTTTCTAGACAGAGGATAATAACTTAGTTATAGCATCGGCCCCTCCGCCCTCTCCGGTTCCGGTTCCCTTACCAGTTCCCTTACCGGAATATGAAGCAAAAGAACAAACTGGCCCACCTCTACGATATCCAGTTATTCCTATAAAACCACTACCGTTTGTTAGAGATCCTATCGAGACTAGGTCTCGAACACGTAATTTAAAAGGGGATATTGAATTATATCAAATGAATGGAAATTCACGGGCTATGAGTGAAGAAGAGATATGCCCACTCATAGAAGTACCAAATCCTCAGGCAGGACAAGAAGGGCAGGACCCAACTCTCTTAGTATACAGACCATGGACACCGGAAGACATCCGGAAAGCCACAGAGGGAATTCCCCATCCAAAAGTTAATTTTAGAAAGTTCTTAGAAGACTTACAGGGCATGAGATTAAGTTATCACTTAAACGGAGAGGAAGTAGAAAAAGTAGTCAGACAAATAGTAGGTCCAGATTGGCACATGATCAGTGGCAACTGGAATCCCCGTGACGCTGCACTTAGGCCCCTCCCACATAGCAGCGCAGAACTAGATAACAGAGTGAAAGGTCTGACAGACCGAATTTCTGAGAAATGGAAGCCTAGGGCAGACTGGACTTGCATTAATCAATGCATCCAACAAGAAAGTGAAACTGTTGATAGATATTTTGCCAGATTATTAGAATGTTTTAACAACCACTGTGGAATGCAGGTGCCTGAAGACCAGACACAAGATTCCCCATATGAGCAGCAGTTAAAGAATGCATTTTTGAAAGGCTGTATTGCACCCATAAGTAGTTTCATTACTAAACATATGGTAGACCATCGTACAAGCAGATTACAATCACTGCTTGAATATGCTAGACATGCCGAAAGGCATTTTAATAACAAAAAAAAAGAAAAAGAAAGCCCAAGTATTTGCTGTGGAAGATGGAGAAGTTTATTTAATACAGTCCGGACAAAAGGGCAAAAAGAATGCCCAGGGAAACAAACAATCTGATCAGCGATCAGAGGACTTTGAAGGGAGAAAGAAAAGAGGTGAGTGCTTCAAATGCGGGAAAAAGGGACACTTGGCAAGGGATTGCAAGAAAAATAAGAAGGCAGCAGTAGAAGACAAAAACGATGAAGGTGAGGACTGACTATATGAAAGTCAGGAATCACTAGATAGGAATAATAGAGAAAGGACAAATGAGAATGTGATAGAAGGAGCAGAGAATGTGATAATAGAGGAAGTGCGGGAAGCTACCGAAGAAAACTAAATATTAGACCTAGCTTTACTGATCTTAGAGCTCTATCTAGCTGACACAAAACCAGAAGTGACACTCCTGGTAGAAGGGAGGGAAGTCAAATTTTTGTGCGATTCAGGGGCATCACGAACCCTGGTACACCCCTCCAAACTACCAGAAAATTCAGAATCACATGACTTTATACTAGTAAAATCAGCTAATGGACAGCTGTATCAGGAGCCTCTCTCCCATAACATTACAATAACAGATCCTGTTTCAGGATTAACCCAGAAAAGCAAAATTGTTGTTTCTGCAAAATGCCCAGTGAACCTTTTGGGCAGAGATCTTATGCAACTATTAGGCATAGCAGTAGTTCAAACCATGCAGGGTATGGAAGCACAGTGACAAACTAATACTTTTGCAGTACAAACGGAAGGTGAGACATTTTACTGGTACAGCCAGGACTTAGTTACGACTGGCCCTGGAGCAGTAACTGAAGAGTTAATGAATGTAGCTATCAGTAAGTTCCCCTCCCTTTGTATTGACATACAACACCTGTTGCACTGTA
Organism: Protopterus annectens; assembly: GCF_019279795.1. NCBI lineage: Eukaryota > Metazoa > Chordata > Ceratodontiformes > Protopteridae > Protopterus > Protopterus annectens. The sequence continues at coordinate 1,772,791,067 of NC_056728.1, forward strand.
CTCTGTATTATTGTAATACACCAGGACCTGACAAAGAATATGAACAAGAATTGTTTAGACATCATGCAAACAGATTAGTACTGTGTAATTTGTACTGGGACATGAAAGGGAACAGTGTAGTTAGCTGTTCATTACTCCAGGAGTTCTTTTCACTTTACAAATCAAATCTATTACTGCATGTTAGTTTAACTAAAGAGAAAGATTTAAAATGGGTAAACCTTGGAGAACAAAATCACAAAATGGGAAAAACAGACAGAATCAGAACTGTCAGAACAGGAAATACAAAGACAGAAACTGAACTGGATAACACAAACACATCCAGCTGTACACTTGCAGTCCAGCAAGGACAGCTGAGAAGCCCTCTTATTAGAAGAGGAAGAAAAAGCTTTGTTAGACATACCAGAAACTCTCTGGTCAACAGGAAAGTCAGACGTAGGACTTATTCACACAGCAGGACCAGTTACTATCATGCCAAAGTCAGCATTTAGACCACAAAAGAGACAGTACCCCTTGAGAAAAGATGCAGAGGCAGGTATTAAACCAATCGTAGCAGCTTTGCTTAAGAAGGGAATACTGGTGGAATCTCCCAATTCGCCATGTAACACACCCTTATTCCCAGTTAAAAAAGCAAACGGAGAATGGCGTATGGTCCAAGATTTACAAGCTGTAAATGATGCAGTAATACCAAGAGCACCTACGGTGCCAGATCCACATACCTTGTTGAATGATTTTAAAACCTCAACAGAAGTATTTTTCTGTGGTAGATATCAGCAACGCATTCTTTTCGATACCGATACACCCTGACAGCCAGTATTGGTTTGCATTTACATTTCAGGGGAAGCGGTATACATATACGTGACTACCACAGGGCTATAGTGAAAGCCCAACGATATTCTCACAAGAGATGGCAAGTAATTTAGCAGGATTTATCCCACCAAGAGGTAGTCAAATTTTACTTTATGTTGATGACATCCTGCTGGCCGCCCCTACCCAGCGAGATTGTAAGGAAGATACTATAGCATTATTAAAATTCCTAGAAGTCGAAGGACACAAAGTAAGCAAAAATAAATTGCAGCTTTGGAGAAAACAAGTGAAATACCTTGGATATGTAATATCCAAAGATGGCAGAACATTAGATGAGGACATAAAAATAGCTATCTTACAAGCACCAAAACCCACAACCAAAAAGGAAATGATGTCCTTCCTGGGTACGACTAATTTTTGTCGAAGCTGGATCCCAAACTATGCTTTGGAATCTGCACCTTTAACTGACCTGATTTTTAAGAAACCTATGGCAGCACAAGATTTAATACAGTGGACACCAGAAGCAGAATTAACTTTCTGCAAACTGAAACAATTGGTAGCATCATCATTAGTTTTAGGATTACCAAATTATCACAAACGTTTTTTTCAAACTGTAGATTGCAAGCAAGGTTATATGACATCAGTATTGACTCAACAGCATGGGGACAAACAACGCCACATTGCTTATTATTCATCACAACTGGACCCAGTGGCGCGGTCTCTACCCCACTGTGTACAAGCAGTAGTTGCAGCTGCAATGGCAGTGCAGGCTTCAGCCTCAGTAGTGTTATTCCACCCTCTCACATTGAGAGTGCCTCATGCAGTCACAATCATTTTACTGCAAGAAAAAGTAGCATATCTTTCCCCTGCTAGGCATCTTTCTTGTATGACTATATTGCTGAGCCAACCTCATATGACAATTGAACGATGTACTACTTTGAATCCGTCTACCTTGCTCCCAACTCCTGTGGATGGCACACCCCATAACTGCCTGCAGGTAATTGAGCAAAAGACACTGCCTAGAAAAGGCCTCACGGATGTTCCCTTGGATGATGCCGAGGTGACATATTACGTGGATGGCTCATGCAAAAGGAGTCCTACAGGACAGAACCTAACAGGTTATGCAGTAGTTTCTGATACTGAGATTGTAGAAGCGAAACCTCTACCACATAGCTTATCTGCACAAGCAGCAGAGTTGATTGCCTTGGCATGGGCATGTACCTTAGCAAAAGGTAAAAGCGTAAACATTTTTACAGACAGCCAGTATGCTTTTTCTACTGTACATGTTTTTGCACAACAGTGGAAGAATCGAGGAATGGTGACATCTACTGGCAAACCGATTAACCATGCACAGTTTATTTTAGATTTGTTACTTTCTATTCAGTTGCCTCAGAAAGTAGCTATTTGTAAATGCATAGCTCATACAAAACAACAAGATAGGATTTCAAAAGGCAATGCGAGAGCTGACACAGCTGCAAAGGAAGCAGCCTCAGAAGCATTTCTTTTGAACGAGGAATTACAACCTTCTGAGATTTTAGAATTAGAAATGTTGAAAACAATGCAGACACTTACTACACAAGCTGAAAAACAAAAATGGAAAAAACGAGGAGCAATTCTCAAGGAAGGGCTGTACATCTCCAAAGAGGGAAAACCGATATTACCGTCTAATTTATTTAGATATGCAGCTTTGTTGAGCCATGGGCAGAGCCGTGTCTCAACAGGGGGGATGGTACAGTTAGTGAATCGGGTATTCGCTACGTACGGGTTTACAAACTACACTAAAAAATTTTGCCTGTCATGTCACACTTGTAATAAACATCATGCACAAGGGGCATTAAAGCCCAAGCAAGGGAGTTTCCCTACACCACCGTACCCATTTCATACTATCTGTATGGATTTCATAGAATTGAGCAAATGTGAAAACAAAAAGTACTGCCTTGTCATTGTGGATATGTTCTCCAAATGGGTGGAGGCCTTTCCGACTAGTAAACCAGATGCAGCCACTGTTGCAAAGACCCTAGTTAAAGAAATTATTCCTAGATTTGGCATACCGGAAAGGATCTACAGTGACAATGGTACACATTTCGTTAACCAAACTATACAACAGTTGAGCCGGTATTTTGGGATTTCTTTAAAACATCACTGTGCATATCACCCTCAATCTGCAGGGTTAGTAGAGAGGCACAATGGAGTTTTAAAGAATAAGCTTAAAAAACTCATGGCTGATACACAGAAGAACTGGGTGTACTGTTTGCCCCTGGCACTGTTGAGCATGAGAACTGCTCCGAATACAAAAGGATTGACACCTTTCAAAAAGATTTTCAGAAGAGCTTATTATATACCTCAGTGGAAACCTCTCATGCCTGCAGACAAGGAAGTAGATTGGACACTTGCAGAGTATATGAGGAGTATGCTGAATAACAAACATCTTTTACAGTTTAATTCTGTTTCAGATAAAGACCAAACCAAACCATCTGAAGTGGCAGTAGCCCCAGGCACTTGGGTCTGGGTGAAGACAATCAAAAAGAAGAATTGGATGACACCAAAGTGGGAAGGTTCGTATCAAGTACTGCTGAGCATGCCCACAGCAGTCAAAATTGCAGAACGTTCATCTTGGATTCATTTGACACACTGTAAACTAGTCAAAAACTTAACTTGATAAAACTCTTGCTAACACACAGCAGCAGTAGAATGACAAGACCCAGAGATAATAGAAATGCTGAACGACTTCATCAGTGTTACATAATCATCTTAATAACTGCATTAGTGACAATGTTCTTTTTGCTGTGGCTTTTGCTGTGGCCTTTCTTTTCTTCAGCCACACCAGCAAGACTGAACAAACGTGATTCAACACTCATAGACTGGCATCCGAACTTTAACACTTACCAGGCAATCAAATATGTGTATGCTGAGACTTTTAATATTTCGAATTGTTGGATTTGCACAGCTATACCAACAGCATACGGGGGATTATTGATGGCTGCTGTCCCCCTAGGGGTCAATGAGACCTGGGAAAAGTTGATTTTTGAGACTACACCTGTAAAATCTAGAGACAAAATTGCATTATTCCTACCTGTTACACAAACAGGAATTGTATGCTTTTTTAAGAATGACACGATTCAAGTAGGTTGGAGCAAATGTAATGTAACGGTTTCTTATAAATGTTATATTAAACCTAAAAATGCTAATAATGCAGAAACAATTTGTGATGCAGATTATGACTCATACTTTGAGTCCTTGCATAAAACTGTCAGTGATATGCAACATAATCCTGTTGTTTTAAAGCAACTGTCTATTATAGATAAGAAAATGTTTCATGCAGGGAAGGTGTATATCAATACTAAGGTAGAAAACTGTTATTTCATGTGTGAGAAAAAGGCATACAAATGGTTGCCTGAGAATTGGTCCGGCAGTTGTTTTTTGGGTTACCTGGTCCCGGCCATACGACACACTACAGCTTTGCCTCATGGGAGAATTCGAAACGTCAGAGACGTCGCAAAGAAACCTAAAAATCCAATCAAGAAACCTGAGAATCTGATGGGACAGATCGTAGCAGGCTGGAGAAACCATAACTCCGTGAAAGACAAGAGTAAACTAGCACACATGGACTTGAGTGACACTATCATATCCTGGGCTGGCATAGCCCCTGCATATGGTGCAGTTAAATCAATTTGGGAACTGAGAAAGCTATCCAAACTTCTCGAGGTCATGAGCAATGCAACTTTTTCAGCTCTTGAATTAATGACTGATGAACTGAATGCAATGAGAACTGTGGTGCTTCAAAACCGCATGGCTCTTGACTTCACCCTAGCGGCAAGAGGTGGTACGTGCACTTTAATCAAAGATGAGTGTTGTTCGTACATTCCCGACAATAAACACGAAACCAACGATCATTTGGAAGTGATTCAGCAAGTGTCAGACATGACCAGGCCAGGCCCGAACCCACTGATGGACCTTTTCCTGAATTTGTTTGGGGGGTGGGGTCCCATCCTAATGAACATCCTGATTGCCATTTGTGTGGGATTACTTTTGTTAGGAGCATGTATTTGCTGTGGTATTCCCTGCATGAAAAAATCAATCAAAGATTTTATAGACATGTCAGTTTCTGAGACTTTGTATCAAAGTACTGAAATTGAAGAACTGTTGAAAAAGGAAACACTTTCATAAGTTTAAACTGAATGACTCTCTTAGCTGCAAATCCTCAAAGGAAGAGGTTAGGAGAAGAAACAAACTGTTTATGCTTTTGAAATAGAATAAAAAGTATTAACAGGGGGGAAATGTTAGGAAAATATGTAATAACATATGTGTGTAATGCTTATTTTAAATAAAACATGCTTTTCTAAAATTGTGCTTTCTGACACTGCAAGATGCATTCTAACCTAGTTTGCTAGCACAGCAAAATACATGTTTATGTTTTGGAAATGTACTGGAAAGCAGGTGATTTTCTGCTAGGTCAGGAAATTAAATGGAGAATAATAATAATTTCTGTAGATCCATTCATTATGGACAATAAGCTCTGTTCATGCTAATGAAAAAGTGCACAAGCTGCAGGAAAGTTAGATACTATAAACAATGAACTGCTTCAGAAATCTGTACTTGCATTGTGCTCGAATTAGCCATAGTACCTAGACTTGTAACATCACATAGCAAGAAAGTTATAATTGACCGGTGGTTGTCAAGGCCATCCTGTTTACTAAAAAATCTTTTTTAAACTTTGAAGAGTCAGCTAGAAATGTGAGAAACATCTGTAAAGTAACAGAATTGTGAAATAGTGATCTACTACGTCAGCCATAGTGGGCAATGTCTTGAAAGAAAAGGTATAATAACTGTGACACTTCCTGATTATACAAACTCTGTAACTGCATTTTTTGTCTCCTTGCGCAAGAATAAAGATACCTGAACTGAACCTTATGCTTTTGGTCTTTTGAAGTATTTTCTTTGACACCCTCCCAACCCTGACTTCACAGCAGCCTGTACGGAATTGTTCACAGAGACCATGTAAATAACTATAGAGAAGCTGCTGTGCCTAACAGAAATAAACACAAAACAAACTCTAAAAACGAACAACACTGGTGAAATTCTAACCTTAATAGGGTATATAATAGAAAGAAAAACGTCATGGCTAAAATCAGGAAGAGCAATTCTCACAATGATAGGAGTTCTCTAATTAAATTAAACAGGAAACTAAGAGGAATAATTGAGTCCAACAAGGCCAATTAAGAAGTCAAGATAGCATCACAGGCTAAAGACAACCACAAGGTCCTCTACAACTATGTTCATAATCTCAAAGGCAGTGCACACTGGGATGCCGAACTGGTGTGCAATGATACCACCTTTACTGAGCAGAGCAACATCTCTAGTTGACAAATTCAGCTCAAAATTCACCCCCCACTCCCCCTGTCTCCCAGCATGAAATAACTACTAGCATAACCCCCCCAACTATTAATAGACAGCCTCAGTGGGTGCTGATAATATCCTGAAATGCCTTCTAAATAGCTTGAAACATGACCTATGAGGATCACTTGAGTCACTTTTCATATATAGCTTCAAAACAGGCTTTGTACAATGAGACTGGAAGACTGCAGTGGTTATCCTAATTCACAAGATGGACACTCAACTGCCCAGGAAACTACAGACCTTTTAGTTTGTCTAGTATAATATGCAAAGCCATGTAACTAATTGTCATGGAAATAATTAGCCAAGAGATAGGCAACCTTCAGACACTGGGCTCAACCCAATTTGGCTTTGTCAAGGGAACCTGGTGGACTTCTTTGAGAAGGCCACCAAGGCAATGGATGAGTAGAAAATGGTGCATACTGCCTACCTACACCTGGCTAAGGCATTTGATGCAATACCACCACTCGGCTATAGTTGGCAACTCACCAAACTAGGCATAAACCCCCTACATAATTCAATAGATTGCCAACTGGCTCACAGACAGGACACAGGAAGTCAGGACTGGTGATATCACCACCACTAAGAGACCAGTCACCAGCAGGGGTACATCAGGGCTCCATGCTGGGAATGCTCCTATTTGGCATCTACTTATTAGAGATAATGTTAAGGGCCTTTGACTGACCAAGTTGATGGATGTGTTTTCCTGAAATAATTCTGTTATGGGTAGCAAAGCTATCATAACTTCCCCCATGACACAAACTTCTTACAAGAGGTTTAAACACAGAGAAATGACTGGTGCTAAAGGCACAGACTAGAACTCAAAGTCAAGAAATGCATTATTCTGCCTTTAGGAACATAGCCACCCAAGCTGGTTACTCCATCAATAAGACACCCCTAAGAGTTGACCCAGTAGTCAGGCATCTGGGAACATACATAGATGTATAGACAGTAATCTGGCCTTTGACCAATATGTGGCCATGATAGTAAGACAATAATTCTATGTCGCCAAACTTATAAGAAAGGGCATGTCATCCAGGTCCAAGTAAGTCATAGCACCACTTTATTTGGCCCTTATCGGACCCATCACTGAGTATAATGCTCCCTTCAGCAAGTACCTGACCAGACATATGCAATATCTGGAACATCCACAATGGTTCCTTACCAGGAGAATCCAGGTTATAAGCACATTGTCCTATATGGATCACATTGATGCCCTATCTCTATACTCTGTCTCCTACAAGTTACAGAGAGGTGATCTATGCCTGGCATACAAGGAATCCTCAGATAAGCTCTGATGGACCTTTTGCACATCTGCAAAATGAACATTATCAGAGCCAGTAGATCCAAGGAGTTAAATGTTGCTTGTGACATAAATTAGACATGTTAACTAGACAGATATATGTCTCAAAGGTTTCCCCTTCATGTACAGCACAGCTCATCCCATCCCTAACTCTATTTAAGTCCAAACTTTACCAATGGGTGGGAAATCAGAAATTTACCTCAGGTCTGGCCTCCATATCACTGATAGACAAAGGCAAACAGTAATGTCCAAACTGACATACCCCCCCCCACACACTCACCCTCCTGAAACTTCCTAACTAACATACTCCCCCTAATAAATGCCATAGTACATAGGGGCACAATTGGATTGATTGCATGGCTAGGCTTATAAAGGCCCTGGTGATTATACGCCTAGTGTATACTTCTGAACCTATATGTACCCTAATCATTTCGGAAAACTTACTGCAAGCCACATTTATCTTTTCTCATGCAGCCCTGAGAACATCCCACTACATACTGTTTCACTTCTTGTCTTTTTCTTATTTTCCTCTCTTGATTCCCTAGTCATTTTTAAGAACGTTTCCCTTCAGCCTTAATTTGGTTTCTTTACTTTTGTCACACTGCCCCAGCAGCCATCATTTCTCAGTATTAAAAAAAAAACAATTTATCCTACTGTCCATTTTAAAATGTAACTCCTCTTCTATTTTCCTGAAATGATTCTGATATGGGTAGCATGGCTGCCCATTGTAATTATGATTCTTGGGATTACAGTAACACTGAGTAATCTGCTTAGTTCAATGTGCAGTGACCTTGGAGTTAATATATATGCATATAACTAGTGGGGGTGTTAAGGACACAGCTGCACAATGTTGGTGGTACTGAAGATTGCCTCTCTGTAACAATACTTTAAAATTGTAACAATATGTCTAATAATTATCAATTTTCTTTTAAAGTTCTAATTGGAATTTATATTTTATAGCTGTGGGACTTGAAGTATCAGTCCACATTTGTGGTAGGTTGCTGGGAGGCAGAATAGTGCAGCGCTTAACATTGCTATATCATTCCTTTGGCTCTCTGGTTTGCTTCCCAGCCATGGTGCCTTCTGTATGGTGTTTGCATAGAGCATTTTGCTGGAGTGTTCAGTTTCTCCTCACCACTGAGACATACTGATAGCTAAACTGGTGAGTTTCTGGGTTGCTTGTAAGTGTATGTGTGCAGCAGTGTGTATGTGCATTATGTCATTGATAGGTAGGTATTCTAGTTAGGATGTTTTCCTGCCTTCGACCTAATGAGTACTAAGGTAAGGAGGTCTGCTTCCCTGTGACCACGAATAAGAAAAGTCGGTATCAGAAAAATAAGTGAATATATCATTCAGATAATTACCTTGAACCTGATCTCTAACACACTAAATGAACTCAATGTTTCTAGCAATAAACTCACTTAATCCTAATGGCCTGTTCAGTTTTGGTCTAATCTCTACAGTGAAATATCTTCTACAAACACCTATTTTCCCCCTCCTCTATAATCTTAATGCCATAAAACTATACCTCAGTAGAGTTTTAATCGCTGGACTGTTTAACCTAGCTTCCAATAATAATAATATGAAATCAGAATGTGTAGCACTGCATAGCTCAGTAAGTAATAGTTCAGAAATAGTTCAGTAATACTTCAGTAATTAATAGTTTAGTAACTGTTCAGTAAGTAAAGTAATAGTTCAATAATAGTTTCGTAAAAAATAGTTTAGTAAGTAATTGTTCAGTAATAGTTCAGTAAGTAATAGTTCAGTAATAGTTCAGTAAGCCCTAGTTTTCATGCCGTTAGCAGCCAATATCCAAAGCCACAGGACCCGAATCTCTCAATGATGTAGTCGTCAATCAGTTAGAAAGAACAGAAGCTTTATTAGCACAATTAAAACCACACAAAAAATAGTCCAAGTGCTTTCACTCGGTTATTACCGAGCTTCTTCAGAGTAACAAATATTTTATGGTGCCATTAAGCCATGTTAAATACTGATTACAAGGTCACATGACATACCCACCTCCTTCCAATGTTCCACCCCTAATCAGTTTTAAAAATATGCCACATATTAAATACCATACAATGTATTGTAACTTCAAATTCAATAATAACAACATCACAAGGAACATTTTTAATTTTGGGGTTGTGGTCAGGTAGTTATTTTAGTACATATTAAATTTTAATTTGGAAATGACACAGAGATGGAGACTTTATTTTGACTTTATTTTTATTTTTATTTATATATTTCTTGAACATGTTTCATTTTGCATTTTAAACTTTTAGACTTTGAAGTTACAATACATTGCATGGTATTTAATATGTGGCATATTTTTAAAACAATTTACCACCAGTTTTATAACCACTTTTAATACCAACTCTAACCAGATTAGGTCAATAGTTTTTAAAAAACTGGTGTTTTATCAGGAGTAATTTACAATTATCAGAAAAACTAGGAGTTAACCCTATCATAGTATACAAGAAAGGTAATAACCTTAAAATGTTGCTAGAAAGAAATAAAGAAACTGACATTACCTCAAGGCAAAAGGGGACATTTATGTGTGGTTTATGTAAATGTTGCAAATATTTGAAAACAGCAAATTCTTTTATTATTAGGAATAAAAAATATTACATCTATTACAAACTTAACTGCGAGACCAAATCTATCATTTACTTAGCTACATGTGATTGCTGTTCAGCCTTTTACATAGGGAAAACAGATTGTAAGTTACGTGAAAGGCTTCATGAACACATTTACGCTATTAAGAAAAACAAAAGCGATAATGCCTTGGCAAAACACATTATTAACAATCCTGGCCACAGCTTTCACTTTCTAGCCATAGATCATGTCCCTTTCACTATTAGAGGTGGTCCATTCTCATTATTATTGGAAGCATATGAGTTAGAATGGCAATTAACATTAGATGCGTTTAGTGCACCAGGGTTAAATGAAAATTGCAACATTACCTGCATATTGAAATTAAGGAGCACCCTGAGGTAAAATTAACTAAAGAACACACATGTTGTAAAATCAACTAAAGAACACACATGTTTTAAATTTTATCTATGTTTATAACTATAACGGACATAACATAATTTAAAACAGTAAACACCTACATTTGACTGGGTAAGCCATCTACTTTTTGATATAATATGGCTTTTATTATTTTTTTATTATTTTTTATACACAATAAATTTTTCAATATACAATGTATAATAATTTTTCCAAGTAGATTGACACTTTGTTGGAGTTCTTATACTAACCCTTTTGACTGTTTGAAATTGGGATTGGGATTTAGTAGAGTTAGTGAAGTACAATATATCACTTTATACTAGAAATGAATGTTATTTTAAATGTATAGATTTTTAGAATGAATTGTTTTTAATCTTCAAATACAATATCGCTGATATGAGCTTATGTTTTATATGCAACTCACTGTTTTAGATATAATAACGCTATTGTATGGGAATGTACCTGTGCGAATTTTAGTGACGTGGTGTAACGTATCCACGTCACATAAAGATTTAAATACCTGGCGTTTCCCACTTGTCACTTTCTCTGATGAAGCTACTGTTGAACAGTAGCGAAAACGTATGCTGTTTGTTAAGAAAGAAATAAACCTGCGTTTAGAACATTAATACTCCAACTCGTACTTCCATGGCTTTTTGTGGATTTACCTGGCACTTTTGGTTGATTTCACTTGTTTTTTCAATTTACTGATGTAAATGTAGACAGTTGTAGCATGGAACACTATTCAGATATTGACATGGTACAGTATGGACTGCACATTGAAAACATATATTATGTGACTGTCAGACAAGGTGGCATAACAATGGAGAAGATGTCTTTGTGATGTAAGCATCCTGACATGAACAATATAGAGGACATCTATCAAGGATGTTATATACAATTGGGGTTGGGTGCATATTGTGAAGCTGTGCAAACTGATTTGCCTGAATGTGACTCTAATGTCAGCAGAGGTCTCCATCAAATGGGACACAGTTACATGCTCATGGACAACAGTAAACAGAAGCACAGATGATCATGGATGATATTTGAATAATACCACCAGTAATTCCATGTCTGTGACATAACATATGTGATGCTGAGTGGTCATAAATGGTTCTGCAGGAGCATACTTCCACAGCTATTATGACACACCAGCAATCTATGAGGGTAATCAAGCACACTGTCCTGACACTGTAACATCTGCTAGAGGTGTTACGAGGGACACTGCTATATCTGTATGTGACATCATGATAAAGCCAGGCTAGTTGACTGGTGTGTATAGCATGTATATGGCACAATCCACACTGTTATGAATGTAACCCATGCCAACAATGTTGTCAAACAGCTATGTATGTATTGTATGCATCACTGGTACAGGTATCACACGTACATGTGGTATAACACCTTGATGGGGTTCTGCTCCATCAGACAGTAATGTTTATGCAACAGAAAGAATACCTAGGTTTGGCCAATAAGATGTGTGGGAGCTGACTGTGACAAAGGTGGTACACTTCAGTTACACATCACTAGAAGATGTGTAGGGAGGTACATGAAGAAGGGTGCAATGTACTCAGTTACTGGTGTGACAAATACTGTGAGCTGTAGAGGTATTATGGCCTTTGATGTGGATGTCCTGCACATACTCAGTAGTTGTATTACATATAAGGGAGTGATCAGCACTGTGGCCACATGCTGGTGAATGTTTCACAAACCATCTCCCCCAGAGCACAGGTCACATACCACTTGGTCTGCTTATAGGGGTATGATGTCTACATTATCATTGTATGGTCCTGATCACTTGGCTTGAGATATAAGTCACTTACACATATTTCAACATATTTAGATGCCATGTATGTGATCCAGTGGTTCACCCACTTGGTGATATATGTGTTTATGGCCACTTCTGACAGTGTTGAATGAATACCTCAGTGTGGAGTTGTGTCAAATGCCTTGGCATGGTCAAGTTATACATGATGATAGTGTTGTCATCATGCATGCCCTTGATAACCTCCTTGAGGACATCTAACAGATGTAACAGCCATGGATGTAGTACTAAGAACTCATGAATGTCTTTTACATGCAGTTGGGATATTACCAGTGTCCATTTAAAAAAGGTCCATGATTACATGTTGGTCTACATCACAGATGAGGAGACTCAGGATAAGTCTATACATGCATGCATCAGGTGCTGTCTCCCTACCACTCAGATGGATGCATGTTGATGTACACTCTTCTACGGGAACATATTCCATCTGGAGGGTGTGTTCATAGGTTTATAGGTTCATAGGTTCATACTAGGCTATCTGCCCGAGGGCATTTACAAGCCTAGCCCATAGTTTTGTGGCTTACGCCACCCCTTTAGTATGGGGAACTATACCCATTATTTTGCTGTGCCTCTGTTGAGCAGTGACACTGAGGTAATCCCTGGGGTATATCTGCGATCTCCCATCCATTGGTCAAGATTTCTCTTGAACAAGGCCAGCGAGGTGATCTGCCTCACATATACCGGGATTTTATTCCACAGCATAGGGAGTCTTTGGGTGATGAATCTATCCCTCCAGCACGTCCTATTAATAGCCGTGTCGAGGTTTAAGTCTCCCGCCCTTGTGGCTCTGACGGATCTAGATTTTTGAGGTGAAGCATATTCATCAAATCTGGGTTTGACATGGCCTTGTATGTTAGGCAAAGGTCACCTCTGAGCAATGTGGCGACTGAATAGAGCTGGAGTTCTTTCAGTCGGGCAGCATAGGACAGATGTTTGAGACCCTTTATCCTTTTGGTGAGGAACTTTGTGGCCTCTCCAGCTGCTGCAAGTGTCGGGTCAGATACATTCGAATGGGGCATTGTACTCAATCATTGGCCTGATGAGTGATGAGTATAGGGAGACTATGACCTCCCTTGATCTAGATGAGAATCCCTTCATGATAAGGTGGGCAATGTAGAAGGTCTTCCTAACTACTTTAGCTACATGGGTGTTGAATGACAGACTACTATCAACCTGGGTCCCCAGGTCCCTGATAACTTCTTCTGTACTCAGTGGATTGCCACCTATTTGGTAGCTAGGGGTAACCTTGTTTTTCCTGAAGGGTATGACTATGCATTTTTGGCATTTAACTTTAGGCCATGGCTCTGGCACCAGTTATCCATTTCTGTGAGACCCTTCTGAAGGATATCTGTGTCAGATGTGTTTTCTACTATGGTGCCCAGTTTGCAGTCATCTGCAAACTTTGTCAGCCATAACCCTCCTGTGTTTGCTTGTACTTGAAAAGTAGATGCCAAACAAGAGTGGGCCCAGGACTGAGCCCTGTGGTACACCACTTGTGACAGGCTTTGAGTCTGACATGGCGCCAGCAACTCTGACCCTGTGGGTTCTGTCACTCAGCCAGTTTGCAACCCATCTTGTGATGTATGGGTTAACATTTAAGCTGATGAGTTTTTCAATGATACCCGAGTGGGGTATTGTATCAAAGGCCTTCGCCAGATCGAGGTAGGCTGTATGGACTGCCTTTCCCTCATCAATGGCTTTGGTGACTGTTTTGAAAAAGTCAACCAAGTTTAGAAGGCATGATCTGCCTTTGACAAAGCCAAACTGGGATGGATCCAAAGTCTGCAAATTCCCTATGTCTTTATTTATGAGGTCCATTATGATCCTCTCCATGGCTTTGCAGATAAGGCTTGTCAAGCTAATGGGCCGGTAATTTCCAGGGTCGGTGGAGGCACCGCCTTTGTGAAGTGGGACCACAGTTGCAGTGCGCCACTCCCTGGGTACGTATCCAGAGGTAAGACTATGATTAAACAGCTGTCCTAGCTGTGGGTTTAATTCCTCGTTGAGTTCGTGGAGCACACAGCCGGGGACACCATCAGGTCCCATGGATGCTGTGTTTTTTGCTTTGGAGAGAGCAGTTCTCACTTGGGCGTTGGAGATGTTTGGGGGGCTGCAATCGCTTGGTATAGATATCTCTCCTATTGGGGGGGAGGGGGGGGGTAAACAGATCCTGCAAGGCTCAAACCCAGGACCCTGCACACCATAGACAAAGAGATTTACCACTAAGCGATGCTAGTCATGTTGAAATGAGTATCCAACTGTGTCACATAGGAGTATGTTCTGAGTCATGCTAGATGTGATCTGTGATGCTGTCATAGCCCATTGATTCTCTATGATAGGCCTGGATGAAGGTAAGACAGTGCATATTGCCTAGCTTGATCTGGCCTAGGGTTTGGACACAATCCCCTACTCAGGTATCATTAAGAAACTCTCCCAGCTGGGGATCAACCCATATCTCACTAGATGGTTAACCAGTTGGCTCACCAATAGAACACATACTGTGAAAGCTGGTGAATCAACCTCTGCCAGTAGAGCTGTCACTACTGGCGTACTCCAAGGATCTGTGCTGGGCTCTTTACTGTTTGGAATCTATTTATCGACAGTGTATACTAAAGTATACAGCTTTTGGTTTACCAAGTTTGCTGATTATTGCATATTGGGTGCAATCATTGAGTCCATCAATGATGTTAACATATTACAGGAGGGGCTAACACAGACAAACAATTGGTGCCAAAGCCAAGAAGTCTACAAATAAACACAAAAATCTGTCATTATGTTTGCCTTCTGCAAAGTGGAATTCCCTGCTAATTACAGCATTGACAACACCCCTCCATCCTCAAACCCAGTGGTGCAAAACCTGAGAACACATGAAGATAGCAATGTGAACTTCGACCACCAAGTTTCCACAGTGGTATGGAAAGACTACGTCATGCACCTCATAAGTCAGGGCATCATATCCAGATCTGGAGGATGTTATAACAGCACTGTACTCAATCCCCTAATAGAGTATAATGCTCCCTTTTGCATGTACCTCAACAGACACCTGCAGGAGCTGGATAGACCACAAGGGTTTTGCACCAAGAAAATACAGGGCCTACAAACCATGACATGATGTATGTGGATAGACCTTCACTGTAATCTGTATTGTATAGGATGAGATGACTTGTGCCTGAGCTACAGGCGACTCTCTGACTCTGCCCTGATGGAAATACTGCATATCTGCAAATCAGCCCTAGCTGATGACATCAGCAGAGTCTGGTGAGAGGAAGATAGTAATAGCAGTATCCCACATGTGTAAAATGCTGTCTCTCATCTCAAGCAATTGCACAAACACACACCCCTGTTGACAGCAGTGAGAAGAGAACCCCTACTTATCCAAATATACTGACTAAAAAACTCTATATTTAAGGCAAGCTCAACAGCACAAGTCTGAGTTGGGGAGTGTCAGACAACAGTGTATAACTGATGACATCAGCAGAATCTGGTGAGGAGAAGATGGTAATAACAGTGTCCTCCATCCTGGTGTAAAATGCTCTCTCTAATGTCAATAAAGTGCACAAACACACACACACACACACACACACACACACACACACGCATACACACACACACACACACACACACACACACACACACACACACACACACACACACACACGTTGACTGCGGTGAGAACAGAACCCCAGCCTATCTATGTGCACCATCTAAAGAACTCTTTATTTAAGGCAAGCACCGCAGCACAAGTCTGACTTAGAGAGTGTCAGACAGCAGATTATAGCTGATGACATCAGCGGTGTTTGATGAGGAGAAGATGGTGATAGCAGTGTCCCACATGCTGGTGTAAAATGCTCTCTCTAATGTCAAGCTGTTTGCCAAACTTATAGTGGATGGCACCACTCACATGGAACCTCAAGAAATTGCCAACTTTCTAGCTGACAGATTTGGTGACAAATTCACCCTCCCTGTCCCCACCAGCCATACCCCATAGCATTCTTAATACTGACCCGCTACCATTTATCTCCAAAGAACAGGTCATTCAAGCACTCTCCAAGACCAAAAATATGACCTCTGTGGAACCAGATAACATCCCAGGCTGTATACTAAACAATCTAAAACAAGACCTAGCGGATCTACTTAGCTGTCTGTTTAACCATAGCCTGAGCACTGGTTTTGTGCCAGAGGAGTGGAGAACAGCAGCAGTAATCCCCTTCCACAAAGAGGGTCCATCAGCCCACCATGGGAACTATAGGCCCATTAGCCTGACCACTTTTATCTGCAAGGCCATGGAAACAATCATCATGGACCTTATCAACCAGGATACAGGAAACCTTCAAACTCTTGATTCAACCCAGTTTGCATTCATCAAGGGTAGATCTTTCTTATTCAATCTGGTGAACATCTTTCAGAAAGTCACCAAAGCCCTGGATGAGGGTAAAAGTACACACCACCTATATTGATTTAGCTAAGGTGTTTGACACAATTCCCCACTTAGGGATCATTGAGAAACTCTCCCAGCTGGGTATTAATTGATCTAGCACTAGATGGGTAGCAGACCGGCTCCCAGATAAAACACAAACTTTTAAATTTGGGGAATCCAGTTCCACAAGTAGACCAGTTACCAGTGGTGTACCACAAGGATTTGTACTGGACCTCCTACTGTTTGGAATTTATTTTTCTGAAGTCCAGTCAAAAGAAGATGGCCTGTGCCTTACTAAGTTTGCTGATGATTGTAAACTGGGTACAATGACAGTGCCCCCTGATGATAACAAATTACAGAAGGGACTAACACATGCAAATGACTGGTGCCAGGGACTTGGACTGAAACTAAATGCAAAATATTAACAAATTACAGAAGGGACTGACACATGCAAATGATTGGTGCCTGGGCCATGATCTAAAACTAAAAAAAAACCTCATTATCCCCTTTGACAGAGAAGTAGACCCTGTTAATCACAATATAGACCGCACCCCTCTAAGCTCAAATACAGTGGTGTGAGACTTGTGATGGCAATCTAAACTTTGATCACCATGTGTTCACAACAGTGAGGAAAGCATTCTACACTGCCCATCTCATAAACAATGGCATTGCATCTAAGATCATGGAAGTCATTACTCCACTGTACTTGGACCTCATCAGACCTCTGATTGAGTACAATGGTCCCTTTTGTATGTACCTCACGAGACACCTGCAACATCTGGAGAGACCATAGATGTTTCTAACCAAGAGAATTCAGGGCCTCCAAGACATGACCTACATGGAAAGACTGAAAGCTCTATCTCTGTACTCTATATCATACAGGCTACTGACAGGTGACCTGTGCCTGGTCTACAGAACATTCTCTGACCCTGCACTAATGGAAATGCTGTACATCTGCAAATCAAATGGGATGTGAGTCACTCACTGCAGAGATCTCAACCTAGCCTGTGACATTAATGGAACTTGTGCAAGAGACAGGTATGTCTTCCAGAGATTGCCGCTCCTCTGGAATAAGCTCCTACTTCATGTGAAGTAAAGCTCCTCAATGATCCTATTTAAGCACAACCTTGACAATTGGATGGGAAACCACAAATTCGCTCTGGGGATGGCACCTATGGCCCTCATGGACATAGGCACTTGTTGTTGATAATAGTATAGCTCTGCAAACAACAACAATCTAAATATGGCCAACTAAGGTGCTCAGGGTTTTTACATGGCTAGGCATGTAAATGCCCTAGGGCCATTAGCCTAGAAACCTCATATGAACCAATAAATACACACACCTCAGCTGACTGCAGTGAGAACAGAACCCCTACCTTTCTAAGTACACCAACTAGAGAACTCAGTATTTTATGCAAGAGCCAGGGCACAAGTATGACTTTTGTAAGGCTGTAGGATAACTTATAGTGGATGACATCAGCAGTGGAAGTTGGAGGGTATATGTGAGAAGGCCTGCATGAAATGGATATGTAGGCATGTGCAAGTGTCAAAATGTTGACAATCCATGGAATTGCAGTGGTAACTGCAGGTAACATACTTATGCTCTTCTGACTAGATAGACACACATACATACCTTGTAGTTGATGGCAGTGAAATTAGATCCTCTGTCTAAGAACACAGACTAGAGAACTCAATACTTTGCACAGCACAAGTCTGACTTTGATAAGGCTGCTGGACAACTTATAGTGGATGACATCAGCAGTGCATTTTGGAGAGAAGATGTTGTGAGGCCTGCATGAAATGGATAGCTAGCAATGTCCAGCTGTTGAGATATTACAGCTCTGCATGTTACCAGATTGATGGGTGTACAATGTGTAGTATTTACAATTATGTTTCCAATGTGCAGTTATACTTTAAGAGATAAATTTACAAACTATATGCAATCAGCTGTCCATATTACTACAAGTATTGGAAAAATCTGAATGTGTGTTATCATTATAAAGACGCCATGGTATATAAGAAAACATGTGTTATTTATTTATATAGTGTAGTTGATATCTTTGTGAACAAGTACTGAGAGACTAAGGTCACAATGCATGGGGGGAGGTAACAGATGGCTACATAGTAAATATGTGTTATTTTCTTAAATAGTTCCTACTTTTAGTTTGTGTTTCCACATGTAGTTTCATAGCATGAAGACGAAATGGACAGTAAACAAATTATTACATGCTATTGTCCACTTTACATAGCGCATAGCTGAGCAGCTGGTTTTCACTATGGATGGCAAAGTGTGCATGTGAGATACACATTTCTACTGCTTTCCCTGTTTGCATGTAGTTAAGCAGTGTGCAAACATGAGCCTCATTGCTAAAAATTATGAGAATTCTCAGTACTGAGTGTATGAAACACGGCTGCCGATTAGCTAACTCTGTGGCAGGAGGTGTAAATGCATTGGCACATTTCTTTTGGAGCCCAGATGATTTAAAATTCAACTCCCAGTGTATGTAATACTTTTAAATAAGTAGTGATAATGCAATGAAGTTATTCTTTATACTGCATTCATCATGTGTCACTGAGTTAACTGCACCATTAAAGAGCCATTCACCATTGCTTGGCATTTGTATGTGATGCCAAACTCAGCTCAAGCATAGAGGCCAAAAAGTGAAGGGCTCCATTTGTTTTTGTTACTTATGTCTGTTGTGTGTGATTCTATTTTTTTACCATATAATATCTGTTAAAATGGAGTAGATAGGAAAGCGGTGAAATGGGGGACAAGCAGGGGGAAGAACAAGCAGAAAGCAATATAGGAATGTGCAGGAGGGAGGTAGGAAAGAACCACAGCTATCCATTTCCTCAACAATATTAAATGAAAATATATACAGAATATTAGCTGAATTTGGACTGTCACATGCACAAAGAGGGGTGATAACAATGCAATTATATTATATAGCCAAATGGACCAAATCAAGTCTGTCAAAAAGATATGATTGTGAAATGGAGAACATATGGGATGATATTTTTTTTGTAGGATAGGTGCCCAGTTTTTTTTTATTTACTTCAGTAAGAGATGAATGCTGGCTAAGGGACGTTGGTATTTCTTGGTCAGGTAAGTTGGGTAAGTGAGGAAGGAAATGCAAACAAACAGGACAAACAAGACAAGACACAGGGATTATGAGAGACACAAAAGGTTGGGGGACACCATGATTGGGATCAGGGAGGGGACAACGCAAGCCAATGCCTGTCAAATATGGGGAGAGTGAGAATCTAGTCCTCACCTGTAGGACTGTCATCACTGTCCCCTTACTCCACTGGCTGCTGGAGTGCTGCAGTGCTTGACAATTCCTGCTCCTATGGACCATGAGGGAGAGCAGCCTGTCCATCCAGCATGGGTGTACACCAATGGTGCTGTGTATGACCCTACACATCAACCCTGGCATCTCCTGTCAGGTTATGAAATCCTCACCTCCACCAGTACTCCTGGATGGTACCACAGCACCAGCTTCTGGGGTAGTGCTACCTGAGGCTGCAGGTAGTGCAGAGGCAGCAAAAGCAGTACTACTCAGTTGGGTCTCAGATGTGCGAGGCAGGCTGAGCCAATGGTGTTGGCCTATCTCCCTGTGCTGTGAAGCATTTAGTGATTTGTTACAGATGGATGAGATGGAGACAGTTTGATGATACATAACAGAAAATAAAAATAGATAAGGGTTGGGATGAGAGGAAAAAAAGATCTAAAATTAGTACCATCATATGTGACATGCAATGCATTATCACAATAATACAACTATTTTTTCTGAAGTTTTACATTTAAGTAAACGTACTAACAACTACAAACTATAATTACGGATTGCTCAAAGTAATCCTTGCAATGTGCAGAGATTGCTCATATGCTTGATCCAATTATACAGACTAAACCTAACAACAGGACAGTTATGCCACCTGTGCAGAATTTAATTTATGTAATATTACTAAAGAATTGCAGTATTTTATAGTTGTTTCTTATGGTATTTTGAGCCCATAGCCTCTGACTAGAGTCTTACACTTGACTGCTAAAATTGATTTGTGCTACAGACTGATGCATGCATACTTGCTTTTACAGTTAGGATATACATGCTTACTGTGGTGCTACTGTAAAGCTACAATAATACTTCTCTTGTGCTGCATGCATACAACTTGCTTCCCCCAGTCTGTCTAAATGCTCAAGATGGGTCTGCCTATTCACATCTATTTCAGAATTATCTGGGAAAAGCAAATAAAAGAACAGAAGAGCATTATGCATACCGGTCTTGCCTATATTTAGCTTTCTATATATTATACATTCTCTTTATTAGCATACTTACACAACTGTGGGATGTTGCCAGTTCAGAACTTATCCACCCACTGGTTGAGTGTATCCCTCTTGCACCTATTTAGTTCATTAAAGTGGTGCCTATACTTTTCTCCAGTGTGTGGGATGCCAGTCACACTGGATACAGCCTTTGACAGACTATTTGAAGCCTCAGACCTGTACTGGGAGCTGGTATAGTTTCCTTGCAAAAACCTTTGGCTGTGGTGCTTTACCAGGAGTTTAATAAAGATTTTGGACTCCTGAACACCTTACCTCTGTGCCCTAAATTGGACACCTTTCCCTCTAACACCAGACATGTCTAATCCCAGCAAATAATGATTTTCTGCCAATTCCTGTTATCACGTTTACTGGTAGTGCACAAACCCAAGCAATGATGCCAATCACATTTGTACAAAAATAAGTGGAGAGCAACAGTGCCAAACATAGAGAAAAGCAATTTTGGAAATTGGGAAGTTAATCTGAGACTTGGAATTAGTTTGAGAGGTGCTTGCTGCTGTAACTGTTAGTTGATTTAACTTTACAGTCATTCACTGGGGACAGACATTTCATGACCTGGCACATTTGGGTTGGCTCTATACACTGCTAAAATTGATTTCCACAGTGTGGGATTCAACCTATGCATAAAGAACAAAAGGTTTTCTTCCACAGCAGTGATTTTCCATCTTTGCTCCAGAAGAAGTGCTTCTCAGGCATAGTCATGAATTATTTATAAATACAGATAACAGTCTGAGGTGTTAACCATGTATGTCTGTGACCTGACAAGGTCCCTGTATATACATTCATTTGTGTATGTGTCTTATTTAAGTGTGAAGACCATCCAAGTCCAGATAGCAGAATTATACTTACAGAAACATAGTAGACAGTATACCCTCAGTCATACATCTGAACCTTCAAAACACAGTATGGGTGTCTTATCCCTTATAAATATAATTCATACAATTTCCACTGCTATGGATAATTATTGTTATTTGTAATTATGCATAAATTGTTATAAGTGATATTTAATATAACATGACATGGAACAACAGTAAAAATGTCTGTCATTTCCTGTAGTAGAACATAGGACCATGTATATGGCAACCCAACACTTAACACTTGTTGCCACAGGAAACTTGAAATAGTGCTTGGTTATTTTCCTGTTAATTGCTATAAAGTGATATTTTCCTGTAAATTACTATAAAGTGAACTGTCACAACAATAAAAATATGTTGCATTTCCTGTATTAGGACCCAGGACCATTTGTATTACAGCCCTATTACACCTGCTGCCACAGGAAGAGTCAAATAACAGTTGGATATTTCCCTGCTCATTATTTAACTTCTGTGTGTTAACTACCACGCAATGCTGTTTACTGTGTTTGCACTGTGCCCAACACACAGTCGATACAATGTATCCATTTTGAAATTGTCGACTGTCTGCTTCCTCTCTACAGGTGTTCGTTGGCTGCAGGTGCTGGGGAAGCTTGCTAACTGCTGCACAATGTCGCATAGCGATGTTGTGCAATAGAAAGTAAGAAATGCACCAATGTATCCTTTTAGGCATTTAGAATGTCTACCTGTCTGCGGGTGTTTTGTCTGCTTCCTGTGTGGGCCAGTAATCCAGGTTTGCAAAATGGTAAGCTCTGTTGTGATCAGTGTTTATTAGGTGTCATCCTTAAAAGACAAAGGTGGGATTTGAACCCTGATGTACAGATATCATATACAGTGTGAATCAATGTGTTTAGCAGATGTGCTACTCACACAAGTGATTTGCAGGTATAGCTGATGTAGTGTTCATCCAAGTACTTTACATGACTTTTATTGTGTTCCTCCATTTCTCCTGCTTGTGCTAAACCACACATCACACAAATACTGCCCATAAAAAAGGAAATTAGGAGGAAGGAAGAAAAGAAATATATTAAATAAAGAACGCTACAAAATTTAGGTTGGTACACATGAAACAGTTTTACACAGGTCTGGATTTGAACTTTTACTCCTATGAACCTTCACAACACAGCAAGGGTGTCTTAGCCCTCTTTGTCACATAAACAGCTTTGCAGTACAGAATGGAAATCATTGTGCATACAAGCAACTGCAACATCATCCACAGTATATTAACAAAACACGTGACAGTTGTACACTTCTGAGTTGTTTGTACATGTATGCATTTCAGATGTAGTGCAATGAGTGATCACATAACCATTTATGACTAGATGCAGCTTCTGTCTTATTTCTTTGTGTTTGTTGCTCATTCATCTTCTCTTATCTGACCAGTAATCTGAGGCATGCAGTCTGTAAGGCATTTTGTACCACTGTGCTTAAAATGTGTAAGTATACTACATGGCAATAATATACAGTTGTCAACAAATGCAGGGAAGATTTGATGTTACTAAACAGAAACTGTGAAATGGATGCTGCTTACTTACATTTCAAACCTTGATACAATTACTTCTACACTTTGTAAGTCTAGACAGCAAAAGTAAATTAAGGCACCAAAGTTACACACTGGAAATCAGTCACTGTACTTTATTGCAGAAGACAAACGGTAAGCGCTTTCACAACTTAATGTTGCTTCATCAGACCATATCACTACAACTGATGCTTGGTTAAATACTAGGACAATTAGTATGACATCACAATTTAAAGAGATATTACTCCACTAACATAAGAGCATATATCGATATCCATAAGAAAAATGCATAAAATATATAGAAAGGTGTGTATTTACACACAATAATATTTAAAAAAAGGGGGAATGTCATCCCTGATGGTTATTAAAATATATATATACCGCTTACTGTTTGTCTTCTGCAATAAAGTACAGTGACTGATTTCCAGTGTGTAACTTTGGTGCCTTAATTTACTTTTGCTGTTGTGTGTTTTGGGCACCTCAGTGTACCTGCAGCCATTTGGTTTTTGCATCTTCGTAACCTGGCTGAGACACCCACTGGAGGTAAGGGAGTCTGAATTGCTGTTGTGTTTTCAATCTCCTTACTAGTAACCATTAGTTGCAATGCATTAACAACAAACACTGAGAGAGTGCCTGCACTATGTTTACATCAGCTGCATAGAGACAAGAAATTGGGATTCAGCAATTCTAATGAGTTAACACCTCATTTACATCTTCACCATGCTTACAGCCCTGAAACTACACTATAAAAAGGGAACCATGTAGATAGGTAACCTAGAGGTGAGGAGGCTTAAGAAGATTGCTATTACTTTGGCTTATCTGCACAGAAATCTACTTATCTTGATAAGGTATGATTGCATTTTTCAATTGTATACTGGATATGCTCATGTCACTAAATATATATATATATATATATATATATATATATATATATATATATATATGGGTTACCTTCATTTTGTTGAAAGCTCATTTCACTGACAGTCAAATCAGCAGGACCAATTCACTGAAAGTTCATTTCACTGACAACTCATTTCACTGAAACTCATTTTGTCGACAGTTATATCTGGCCTGTTCCCCACTGTAGTGCGTTCCTGGAGTTAGAATATATAGTAAGGGGTGGGGGGGGGTGAAGCAGCAATACTTAAGTTCTGTTTTACATAATTTTTTTGTGGGGGCTAGTAGTATATCGATACAGTTAACACATTCTGGTTGATTACACATGAGCTTGGTTGGACGTGTCATCTATGTTTGTGTTAAAAGTATCATTAATGGACATATAAAGGGCTAAAAGTTTTAACCCCTGTGTTACTACTAATTGTGATGATGGTGTCCTTACCTTTTGCTTAACTTCTTCCAGGACCATCCGCCATAACAGCACTGGAGTCATCTGCACATGGTAAGCCAAACATTTTATGTCACTACTGATGAGCAGTTCAAAGAAATATTTATTTTATTCATATGTGTAATGTGGGTGTCAGGACTGTTGTGCATATTGCTGTACTGCCTGTAATAGTGGCACCACCCACTGTTAGTTTGTTAGCATATATTGGACAATAGTAGTATAGGTATTAATTTCTTTCCAGTGTTTGTTGCTTATTTTCACAGGTGATCCTGATAGTGCTAGTGTAGGACGATTACCACGTGATGTCAGAGTATTGGCAGATTCTGATGATGATGGTGGACCACCTCAGGCACATTCAGGGGGTGCAGAGGTTGAATCTGACAATGAGGTTGACATTCAGCCATCCCCTGTAATTCCATCAGACACAGCCATTAGGCCTATGCCAACCCATTCCAGTGAGCCCTCAGATATAGGACATGTGGAGGGTGAGACACTCGATCAGGGTAGTGTAGCTATTATGGCTTCAGTGCCAGTTGACTCTGGCTGTACTCAAAGTGTGGGTGAGGTGCCACACAGAAGGGTTGTTAGGGGTGGTTAGAGGAAGCCTGCTGTCCATGCTCCACCTGATCCAGGTGTGTCTTCTTGTGCCACTTGACGTATGGTTAGGGCCATCATGGAGGTGCAGGTATATTCCAATAGGTCCTCCAGAAAAATGCTTAGGGTTGTAGATGTGGCACAAGCTGACATGAGTAACTGCCTCCACAGTGTCACCAATTCAATGGATTGGATGAATGACACTTTGGAATGGGCGGTGTCTGTGATAGAGCATCTGCTGAGAGGGGCACTGCATCCATGTGGGCATAGGTCAGCTACATCATCTGATGAAGTGCTGTTGGCCAGTCCAATCATGCTCCCGTAGTGGCAGGTACTTCCACTGCTCTGTCAGTAGGTGAGGGTTCCACAGCCACATGTGGCAGACCATGGAGTCATGGTCCTGGGTGTCCTCATGAGGAGAGCTCATCCAGCAGACATCAGTCACATTCAGATAGCAGCAGTGCATCTGACTGTGGGCATGGACATGCCAGTGCAACTCCTGGCAGAGCCAGTTATCATGGTTGGGTAGGACAATGATGAACTGCCACCTCTACCATGCACAACTCACACCTGTCTGACATACCAAGATGCTGGGATAGTGCAGAGCTTGGATGTGTTCTTGCAGACACTCACACACCAATTTCATCTGGAGGATCCATACAGAGACACACACAACAGTTGCACTGTTCAGCGGTGGGGCTTAAAGCTCATTCTCTCTCAGTGGCCATTTGTTACTTTATCCAAATATCTGCCTGTTTCTCTTTCTTATTCACATGCACTCACATACCTTTTGTGTTAGCCTAGGCTTTCTGCCCCTCCCCAACACACAACACCCTGTGCAAGTAATGATAACTGTGCCATATCCTTGTTTTCTATCTTTTGGATTTAGGGATATATAAGTTTGTGTCTGATGCTCAGGGTGCATAGCTGACTTAGTACTTAGTATATCTGTATTTGTGATGTTGCTTTGCTAATTGTACTGCTTTCTTACTATTTTGTGCAATGTCTACATGCTTTCCTCTTACAGCAACAAAGCTGGACCAAGCTGGACCAAGCCATAAATAAAAGTGACAATGGCTGAACAATAGGGAGACTTTTTATATATTTTGGTCTTACAAAGTTATACAGTTGATAGAATCAAAACAGTTTGGCATCAGTATTTTTAAGAATCTTCTGAGGCTTATGAAGTCTGAAACTGAAATGTGTCTCATTAGGTTCTAACTTTTCTCTTTAATGATTTACCACTACAAAACTCTGAGGTAAAACAGAGGATATTTGGTGACCCTCACTACTTTTGAGAGGTATGAATGTGTGAATCTTTCATGCCTGAGGCCTATTACTTGATTGACACATATTCACATAGATCTCTGCTGTCACTTGTTGAATTCATTGCTGTACAAATCACCCACCTTTTACTTACTTACATTACCAAGTAACAACATGCAAGGATATGCCATTCATTTGTATTATTACCCAATTTTGTTTTAATACTGCAGGTTCAGAACTTACCTTGTAAACAGAGAAGTTGCTACAGTTTTAGCTCAGGGCTGAGTCTGTCTGATGCTAGGAGTACACAGCCATTACTTGGGTAGGTAAAGGTTGTGA